>NC_092148.1:3300618-3468118 GCF_045791955.1 Oncorhynchus clarkii lewisi
ATTACTCTCCCCTCACACTCTCATCCTGTTTACATCTGTCCCAACAGGAAATGTCTGAGGTTCTGAACCACACTCCTGTCTATGCCTTCTTCCACGTCTCTCTCTCTCTAATGCTCACTCTATTTCTCTCTCTCTATTTCTCTCTCTCCTCTCTCTCTTTCTCTCTCTCTATCTTCTCTCTCTCTCTCTCTCTCTCTCTCTATCTATCTATCCATCTCTCTATCTATCCATCTCTCTCTCCTCGCTCTCCTCTATCTCTCTCTCTCTCTCTCCCTCTCTCCTCTATCTCTCTCTCTCTCTTTCTATCTCCTCTCTCTATATCTCTCTCTTCTATCTCTCTACTCTCTATCTCTCTCCCTCTCTCCTCTATCTCTCTATCTCTCTCTCTATCTCTCTCTCTCCATCTCCTCTCTCTCTCTCTTTTCTCTATATCTCTCCCTCTCTCTCACTCACTCAATTCAATTCAAAGGGCTTTATTGGCATGGGAAACACATTTTAACATTGCCAACAGTAAACATTACACTCACAGAAGTTCCAAAATAATAAAGACATTTCAAATGTCATATTATGTCTATATACAGTGTTGTAACGATGTGCAAATAGTTAAAGTGGGCGGCTGGGTAGCCTAGTGGTTAGAGCGTTGGACTAGTAACCGGAAGGTTGCAAGTTCAAACCCCCGAGCTGACAAGGTACAAATCTGTCGTTCTTCCCCTGAACAGGCAGTTAACCCACTGTTCCAAGGCCGTCATTGAAAATAAGAATTTGTTCTTAACTGACTTGCCTAGTTAAATAAAGGTTAGATAGATAAATAAAAAGTAGAAAAGGGAAAATAAATAAAACATAAATATGGGTTGTATTTACAATGGTGTTGCTGCTGTGATGTCACACTGTGGTATTTCTCCCAGTAGATATGGGATGATGTCACACTGTGGTATTTCACCCAGTAGATATGGGATGATGTCACACTGTGGTATTTCACCCAGTAGATATGGGATGATGTCACACTGTGGTATTTCACCCAGTAGATATGGGATGATGTCACACTGTGGTATTTCTCCCAGTAGATATGGGATGATGTCACACTGTGGTATTTCACCCAGTAGATATGGGATGATGTCACACTGTGGTATTTCACCCAGTAGATATGGGATGATGTCACACTGTGGTATTTCACCCAGTAGATATGGGATGATGTCACACTGTGGTATTTCACCCAGTAGATATGGGATGATGTCACACTGTGGTATTTCACCCAGTAGATATGGGATGATGTCACACTGTGGTATTTCACCCAGTAGATATGGGATGATGTCACACTGTGGTATTTCACCCAGTAGATATGGGATGATGTCACACTGTGGTATTTCACCCAGTAGATATGGGATGATGTCACACTGTGGTATTTCACCCAGTAGATATGGGATGATGTCACACTGTGGTATTTCACCCAGTAGATATGGGATGATGTCACACTGTGGTATTTCACCCAGTAGATATGGGATGATGTCACACTGTGGTATTTCACCCAGTAGATATGGGATGATGTCACACTGTGGTATTTCTCCCAGTAGATATGGGATGATGTCACACTGTGGTATTTCTCCCAGTAGATATGGGATGATGTCACACTGTGGTATTTCACCCAGTAGATATGGGATGATGTCACACTGTGGTATTTCACCCAGTAGATATGGGATGATGTCACACTGTGGTATTTCACCCAGTAGATATGGGATGATGTCACACTGTGGTATTTCTCCCAGTAGATATGGGATGATGTCACACTGTGGTATTTCTCCCAGTAGATATGGGATGATGTCACACTGTGGTATTTCACCCAGTAGATATGGGATGATGTCACACTGTGGTATTTCACCCAGTAGATATGGGATGATGTCACACTGTGGTATTTCACCCAGTAGATATGGGATGATGTCACACTGTGGTATTTCACCCAGTAGATATGGGATGATGTCACACTGTGGTATTTCACCCAGTAGATATGGGATGATGTCACACTGTGGTATTTCACCCAGTAGATATGGGATGATGTCACACTGTGGTATTTCACCCAGTAGATATGGGATGATGTCACACTGTGGTATTTCTCCCAGTAGATATGGGATGATGTCACACTGTGGTATTTCTCCCAGTAGATATGGGATGATGTCACACTGTGGTATTTCACCCAGTAGATATGGGATGATGTCACACTGTGGTATTTCACCCAGTAGATATGGGATGATGTCACACTGTGGTATTTCACCCAGTAGATATGGGATGATGTCACACTGTGGTATTTCTCCCAGTAGATATGGGATGATGTCACACTGTGGTATTTCTCCCAGTAGATATGGGATGATGTCACACTGTGGTATTTCTCCCAGTAGATATGGGATGATGTCACACTGTGGTATTTCACCCAGTAGATATGGGATGATGTCACACTGTGGTATTTCTCCCAGTAGATATGGGATGATGTCACACTGTGGTATTTCACCCAGTAGATATGGGATGATGTCACACTGTGGTATTTCACCCAGTAGATATGGGATGATGTCACACTGTGGTATTTCACCCAGTAGATATGGGATGATGTCACACTGTGGTATTTCACCCAGTAGATATGAAAGTTTATCTAAATTTGATTTGTTTTCTAATGATTTGTGTGTCTGTGTAATCTCTCTCTGTCATCTATCCATCTCTACCGTATCTCCTAACAGGAGATGTCTAAGATCCTGAACCATCCTCGTGTGTATGCCTTTCTCCATGTCCCGGTGCAGTCTGCCTCCGACAGTGTCCTGATGGATATGAAGAGGGAGTACTGCGCTGACGACTTCAGGCGCGTCGCTGACTTCCTGAAAGACAAGTAAGTCTCTGCTGTGGAAAGACGGAGGGATCAGGAAGAAGGTAGAACGGTTTAAATATACTAATACTATACTCACTAAAGACCAGGGGGTTTAGCAAGGCTCTGTTGGCTAGTTGCCTGATTTATCCTCTTTCACTCTCTCTCTCTCTCTTTGGTTCTCTCTCTCTCTCTCTCTCTCTCTCTCTCTCTCTCTCTCGCTCTCTCTGTAATATGTAATATAATCTCTCTCTCTCTCTGTAATCTGTAATATAATCTCTCTAATATGGTCATTGGGCAGGAGGTTAGGAAGTGCAGCTCAGTTTCCACCTCATTTTGTGGGCAGTGAGCACATAGCCTGTCTTCTCTTGAGAGCCATGTCTGCCTCCGGCGGCCTTTCTCAATAGCAAGGCTATGCTCACTGAGTCTGTACATAGTCAAAGCTTTCCTTAAGTTTGGGTCAGTCACAGTGGTCAGGTATTCTGCCGCTGTGTACTCTCTGTTTAGGGCCAAATAGCATTCTAGTTTACTCTGTGTTTTTGTTAATTCTTTCCAATGTGTCAAGTAATTATCTTTTTGTTTTCTCATGATTTGGTTGGGTCTAATTCTGCTGTTGTCCTGGGGCTCTGTAGGGTGTGTTTGTGTTTGTGAACAGAGCCCCAGGACCAGCTTGCTTAGGGGACTCTTCTCCAGGTTCATCTCTCTGTAGGTGATGGCTTTGTTATGGAAGGTTTGTGAATCGCTTCCTTTTAGTAGAATTTAACGGCTCTTTTCTGGATTTTGATAATTAGTGGGTATCGGCCTAATTCTGCTCTGCATGCATTATTTGGTGTTCTACGTTGTACACGGAGGATATTTTTGCAGAATTCTGCGTGCAGAGTCTCAATTTGGTGTTTGTCCCATTTTGTGAAGTCTTGGTTGGTGAGCGGACCCCAGACCTCACAACCAGAAAGGGCAATGGGCTCTATGACTGATTCAAGTATTTTTAGCCAAATCCTAATTGGTATGTTGAAATGTATGTTTCTTTTGATGGCATAGAATGCCCTTCTTGTCTCTCAGATCGTTCACAGCTTTGTTGAAGTGACCTGTGGCGCTGATGTTTAGGCCATTACCCCTCTCTCTCTCTCTGTCTCCCTCTCGCTCTCTGTCTATGTATGTCTCTCTCTCTCTGTCTCCCTCTCGCTCTCTCTTCCTCTCTTCTCGCTCTCTCTCCTCGCTATCTCTCCTCACCCTCGTGTGTCCTCACACCGTCCTCTCCCCTCGAGTATCCTCACACCGTCCTCTCCCCTCGAGTGTCCTCACACCGTCCTCTCCCCTAGTGTCCTCACACCGTCCTCTCCCCTCGAGTGTCCTCACACCGTCCTCTCCCCTCGAGTGTCCTCACACCGTCCTCTCCCCTAGAGTGTCCTCACACCGTCCTCTCCCCTAGAGTGTCCTCACACCGTCCTCTCCCCTCATGTGTCCTCACACCGTCCTCTCCCCTCGTGTGTCATCACACCTAGAGTGTCCTCACACCGTCCTCTCCCCTCGTGTGTCCTCACACCGTCCTCTCCCCTCGTGTGTCATCACACCTAGAGTGTCCTCACACCATCCTCTCCCCTAGTGTCCTCACACCGTCCTCTCCCCTAGAGTGTCCTCACACCGTCCTCTCCCCTCGAGTGTCCTCACACCGTCATCTCCCCTCATGTGTCCTCACACCGTCCTCTCCCCTCGAGTGTCCTCACACCATCATTTCCCCTCGAGTGTCCTCTCACCGTCCTCTCCCCTCGAGTGTCCTCACACCATCATCTACCCTCGAGTGTCCTCACACCGTCCTCTCCCCTCGAGTGTCCTCACACCGTCCTCTCCCCTCGAGTGTCCTCACACCGTCCTCTCCCCTCGAGTGTCCTCACACCGTCCTTTCCCCTAGTGTCCTCACACCGTCCTCTCCCCTCGAGTGTCCTCACACCGTCCTCTCCCCTCGAGTGTCCTCACACCGTCCTCTCCCCTCGAGTGTCCTCACACCGTCCTCTCCCCTAGAGTGTCCTCACAACGTCCTCTCCCCTAGAGTGTCCTCACACCGTCCTCTCCCCTCGAGTGTCCTCACACCGTCCTCTCCCCTCGAGTGTCCTCACACCGTCCTCTCCCCTCGAGTGTCCTCACACCGTCCTCTCCCCTCGAGTGTCCTCACACCGTCCTCTCCCCTCGAGTGTCCTCACACCGTCCTCTCCCCTAGAGTGTCCTCACACCGTCATCTCCCCTAGAGTGTCCTCACACCGTCCTCTCCCCTCATGTGTCCTCACACCGTCCTCTCCCCTCGAGTGTCCTCACACCATCATTTCCCCTCGAGTGTCCTCTCACCATCCTCTACACTCGAGTGTCCTCACACCATCATCTACCCTCGAGTGTCCTCACACCGTCCTCTCCCCTCGTGTGTCATCACACCTAGAGTGTCCTCACACCGTCCTCTCCCCTTGTGTGTCCTCACACCGTCCTCTCCCCTAGAGTGTCCTCACACCGTCCTCTCCCCTAGAGTGTCCTCACACCGTCCTCTCCCCTTGTGTGTCCTCACACCGTCCTCTCCCCTAGAGTGTCCTCACACCGTCCTCTCCCCTCGAGTGTCCTCACACCGTCCTCTCCCCTCGAGTGTCCTCACACCGTCCTCTCCCCTAGTGTCCTCACACCGTCCTCTCCCCTAGAGTGTCCTCACACCGTCCTCTCCCCTTGAGTGTCCTCACACCGTCCTCTCCCCTAGAGTGTCCTCACACCGTCCTCTCCCCTCGAGTGTCCTCACACCGTCCTCTCCCCTAGTGTCCTCACACCGTCCTTTCCCCTAGTGTCCTCACACCGTCCTCTCCCCTCGAGTGTCCTCACACCGTCCTCTCCCCTCTTGTGTCCTCACACCGTCCTCTCCCCTCGAGTGTCCTCACACCGTCCTCTCCCCTCATGTGTCCTCACACCGTCCTCTCCCCTCGAGTGTCCTCACACCATCATCTCCCTTCGAGTGTCCTCTCACCGTCCTCTCCCCTCGAGTGTCCTCACACCATCATCTCCCCTCGAGTGTCCTCTCACCGTCCTCTCCCCTCGAGTGTCCTCACACCATCATCTACCCTCGAGTGTCCTCACACCGTCCTCTCCCCTCGTGTGTCCTCACACCGTCCTCTCCCCTAGAGTGTCCTCACACTGTCCTCTCCCCTCGTGTGTCCTCACACCGTCCTCTCCCCTCGTGTGTCCTCACACCTAGAGTGTCCTCACACCGTCCTCTCCCCTCGTGTGTCCTCACACCGTCCTCTCCCCTTGTGTGTCCTCACACCGTCCTCTCCCCTAGAGTGTCCTCACACCGTCCTCTCCCCTAGAGTGTCCTCACACCGTCCTCTACCCTTGTGTGTCCTCACACCTTCCTCTCACCTAGAGTGTCCTCACACCGTCCTCTCCCCTAGAGTGTCCTCACACCGTCCTCTCCCCTAGAGTGTCCTCACACCGTCCTCTCCCCTAGAGTGTCCTCACACCGTCCTCTCCCCTCCAGTGTCCTCACACCGTCCTCTCCCCTCCAGTGTCCTCACACCGTCCTCTCCCCTAGAGTGTCCTCACACCGTCCTCTCCCCTCCAGTGTCCTCACACCGTCCTCTCCCCTAGAGTGTCCTCACACCGTCCTCTACCCTCGTGTCCTCACACCGTCCTCTCCCCTAGAGTGTCCTCACACCGTCCTCTCCCCTCCAGTGTCCTCACACCGTCCTCTCCCCTAGAGTGTCCTCACACCGTCCTCTACCCTCGTGTCCTCACACCGTCCTCTCCCCTCGTGTGTTCTGCCTGGCTGAAAGACAGTTTCCTTTCCATGGTTATACTGTGAGTACCCACGTTACTGCACAGACATGTAGATGGTATTATAGCATGGCTCACAGACATGTAGATGGTATTATAGCCTGGGTGACAGACATGTAGATTGTTTCTCTCACAGGCCACACTGTTCACCACACTCCTTCCCTAGTTTCTCTCACAGGCCACTCTGTTCACCACACTCCTTCCCTAGTTTCTCTCACAGGCCACTCTGTTCACCACACTCCTTCCCTAGTTTCTCTCACAGGCCACTCTGTTCACCACACTCCTTCCCTAGTTTCTCTCACAGGCCACTCTGTTCACCACACTCCTTCCCTAGTTTCTCTCACAGGCCACTCTGTTCACCACACTCCTTCCCTAGTTTCTCTCACAGGCCACTCTGTTCACCACACTCCTTCCCTAGTTTCTCTCACAGGCCACTCTGTTCACCACACTCCTTCCCTAGTTTCTCTCACAGGCCACTCTGTTCACCACACTCCTTCCCTAGTTTCTCTCACAGGCCACTCTGTTCACCACACTCCTTCCCTAGTTTCTCTCACAGGCCACTCTGTTCACCACACTCCTTCCCTAGTTTCTCTCACAGGCCACGCTCTGTTCACCACACTCCTTCCCTAGTTTCTCTCACAGGCCACGCTCTGTTCACCACACTCCTTCCCTAGTTTCTCTCACAGGCCACTCTGTTCACCACACTCCTTCCCTAGTTTCTCTCACAGGCCACTCTGTTCACCACACTCCTTCCCTAGTTTCTCTCACAGGCCACTCTGTTCACCACACTCCTTCCCTAGTTTCTCTCACAGGCCACTCTGTTCACCACACTCCTTCCCTAGTTTCTCTCACAGGCCACTCTGTTCACCACACTCCTTCCCTAGTTTCTCTCACAGGCCACTCTGTTCACCACACTCCTTCCCTAGTTTCTCTCACTGGCCACGCTCTGTTCACCACACTCCTTCCCTAGTTTCTCTCACAGGCCACGCTCTGTTCACCACACTCCTTCCCTAGTTTCTCTCACTGGCCACGCTCTGTTCACCACACTCCTTCCCTAGTTTCTCTCACTGGCCACGCTCTGTTCACCACACTCCTTCCCTAGTTTCTCTCACAGGCCACTCTGTTCACCACACTCCTTCCCTAGTTTCTCTCACAGGCCACTCTGTTCACCACACTCCTTCCCTAGTTTCTCTCACAGGCCACTCTGTTCACCACACTCCTTCCCTAGTTTCTCTCACAGGCCACTCTGTTCACCACACTCCTTCCCTAGTTTCTCTCACAGGCCACGCTCTGTTCACCACACTCCTTCCCTAGTTTCTCTCACAGGCCACGCTCTGTTCACCACACTCCTTCCCTAGTTTCTCTCACTGGCCACGCTCTGTTCACTACACTCCTTCCCTAGTTTCTCTCACAGGCCACGCTCTGTTCACCACACTCCTTCCCTGGTTTCCTGCCCTCTGACACTTGTCTCCATGCCTCTCCTGACCCTTGACCTTTCCCTGTATCATTCTCCTGGCTGGAGAGTAGATTATGACACCAGGAAGTGTGGTTTCTCTCCCTCTCTCTCTCACTCTCTTTCCCCTTCTCTATCCATCTCCCTCTCTCTCTCACTCTCTTTCCCCTTCTCTATCCATCTCCCTCTCTCTCTCACTCTCATTCCTCCCCGCTCTCCCCCATGCCCCACTGTGTGTCACTCCTCTCCCCTCTCATTCCACCGGGGGGGGGGGGGGGGGGGGGTCCATGTTCATTAACTCTAGCCCCTCCCCTCTGCCCGTCTGTTGCTTCAAGCTGCAGCCTGGAGATCTCTGTCTGCCTTAATCCACCCAGCCATGACCTAATAGGACCTGACAGACACAAACACTGTCTGTCTCGCTCTCTCTCTCCCTGCCGCTGTTTGTGTGTGTGTTGAAATGAGCTGTCTGCTGGCCTGATAGGAGGCCACAGGCTGCTAGGATCAGTCTCTGACACCTCTCCATACATTACCCCCCGACCCAGCTCTATACCTCAGTATGACACCTCTACATACATTACCCCAGTCTGACACCTCTCCATACATTACCCCCAGCTAGAGAGGGCCCTGGAAGCCGTTCTGGGTTGTATGGAAGGGGGGTGGTTGGTGATGGTATTTATTATGGGATGGTGTAAACCAATTCTACGAGTGTGTAGAGCCGCATGTTTCCTAGGAAACCAATTGGTTTGAGCAAATGATACGTCCTCTGATGGTTTTGATATAAGACACGGCTCAGTGAAAGACTGTGGCTACTGAAACATCCTGGGTCCGGTGTCGATCAGTATCAACAGAGACCTCTCTGTACAACGGTGGGTTTGGTTCACGTTCATATTTCATCCATTTGTTTCCTCTGTGGAAAACTGAACACACGTCAAGAGGAAATGTCTGGCTGTGTGTTTTCCAAAATGTCCATATAAGGACTCTTGGTTTCCTTGGTTTCGGTAATTAGTACGCGGTCCTACTGTAGATATGTGGAATCGGATCAGAGCTGTTGACCCTGAGACTAACAGTGTCTTTAGTGAGGTTGTTGTGTAAAGTCAGTCTGGAGGGGTCAGTGTTTGGACATGAGATCATGTTTTATGTTGTTGTGGACACTGTTTCCTCCCTGTTGCTCTCCCTCTCTCTCTCCATCACTCTCTCTCTCTCCCTCCCTCCCTCCCTCCCTCCCTCCCTCCCTCCCTCCCTCCCTCCCTCCCTCCCTCCCTCCCTCCCTCTCTGTCTCTCTCTCTCTCTCTCTCTCTGTATCTCCCTCTGTCTCTCTCTCTCTGTATCTCCCTCTCTCTCTCTCTCTCTCTCTCTCTCTCTGTCTCTCTCTCTCTCCCTCTCTCCCTCCATCTCTCTCACTCTCTCTCTCTATCTCTCCCTCTCTCCCTCCATCTCTCTCTCACTCTCTCTCCCTCTCTCCCTCCATCTCTCTCTCACTCTCTCTCCCTCTCTCCCTCCATCTCTCTCACTCTCTCTCCCTCTCTCCCTCCATCTCTCTCTCACTCTCTCTCCCTCTCTCCCTCCATCTCTCTCTCACTCTCTCTCCCTCTCTCCCTCCATCTCTCTCTCTCTCTCCCCCCCCCCCCTCCCTCCCTGGACTCTCTCTGTTTTTTTGTTGTTGCTTAGGATGTAGGGAATAAATTGTCTGTGCCTGATGCAGGAAACAATGGAAAACAGTGACCTCTGGACCAGAGTTCAGACTGTCTGACCAGACCCTGCTAACCATGACTGTTGTTTTAATAGGAGGAGGCGGTGCTACAGATCAGACTGTCTGACCAGACCCTGCTAACCATGACTGTTGTTTTAATAGGAGGAGGTGGTGCTGCAGATCAGACTGGCTGACCAGACCCTGCTAACCATGACTGTTGTTTTAATAGGAGGAGGTGGTGCTGCAGATCAGACTGGCTGACCAGACCCTGCTAACCATGACTGTTGTTTTAATAGGAGGAGGTGGTGCTGCAGATCAGACTGGCTGACCAGACCCTGCTAACCATGACTGTTGTTTTAATAGGAGGAGGTGGTGCTGCAGATCAGACTGGCTGACCAGACCCTGCTAACCATGACTGTTGTTTTAATAGGAGGAGGTGATGCTGCAGATCAGACTGACTGACCAGACCCTGCTAACCATGACTGTTGTTTTAATAGGAGGAGGTGGTGCTACAGATCAGACTGGCTGACCAGACCCTGCTAACCATGACTGTTGTTTTAATAGGAGGAGGTGGTGCTACAGATCAGACTGTCTGACCAGACCCTGCTAACCATGACTGTTGTTTTAATAGGAGGAGGTGGTGCTGCAGATCAGACTGACTGACCAGACCCTGCTAACCATGACTGTTGTTTTAATAGGAGGAGGTGGTGCTGCAGATCAGACTGGCTGACCAGACCCTGCTAACCATGACTGTTGTTTTAATAGGAGGAGGTGGTGCTACAGATCAGACTGGCTGACCAGACCCTGCTAACCATGACTGTTGTTTTAATAGGAGGAGGTGGTGCTGCAGATCAGACTGTCTGACCAGACCCTGCTAACCATGACTGTTGTTTTAATAGGAGGAGGTGGTGCTACAGATCAGACTGACTGACCAGACCCTGCTAACCATGACTGTTGTTTTAATAGGAGGAGGTGGTGCTGCAGATCAGACTGACTGACCAGACCCTGCTAACCATGACTGTTGTTTTAATAGGAGGAGGTGGTGCTGCAGATCAGACTGGCTGACCAGACCCTGCTAACCATGACTGTTGTTTTAATAGGAGGAGGTGGTGCTGCAGATCAGACTGGCTGACCAGACCCTGCTAACCATGACTGTTGTTTTAATAGGAGGAGGTGGTGCTGCAGATCAGACTGACTGACCAGACCCTGCTAACCATGACTGTTGTTTTAATAGGAGGAGGTGGTGCTACAGATCAGACTGGCTGACCAGACCCTGCTAACCATGACTGTTGTTTTAATAGGAGGAGGTGGTGCTGCAGATCAGACTGGCTGACCAGACCCTGCTAACCATGACTGTTGTTTTAATAGGAGGAGGTGGTGCTGCAGATCAGACTGTCTGACCAGACCCTGCTAACCATGACTGTTGTTTTAATAGGAGGAGGTGGTGCTGCAGATCAGACTGACTGACCAGACCCTGCTAACCATGACTGTTGTTTTAATAGGAGGAGGTGGTGCTGCAGATCAGACTGGCTGACCAGACCCTGCTAACCATGACTGTTGTTTTAATAGGAGGAGGTGGTGCTGCAGATCAGACTGGCTGACCAGACCCTGCTAACCATGACTGTTGTTTTAATAGGAGGAGGCGGTGCTGCAGATCAGACTGGCTGACCAGACCCTGCTAACCATGACTGTTGTTTTAATAGGAGGAGGTGGTGCTGCAGATCAGACTGGCTGACCAGACCCTGCTAACCATGACTGTTGTTTTAATAGGAGGAGGTGGTGCTGCAGATCAGACTGGCTGACCAGACCCTGCTAACCATGACTGTTGTTTTAATAGGAGGAGGTGGTGCTACAGATCAGACTGGCTGACCAGACCCTGCTAACCATGACTGTTGTTTTAATAGGAGGAGGTGATGCTGCAGATCAGACTGGCTGACCAGACCCTGCTAACCATGACTGTTGTTTTAATAGGAGGAGGTGGTGCTGCAGATCAGACTGGCTGACCAGACCCTGCTAACCATGACTGTTGTTTTAATAGGAGGAGGTGGTGCTGCAGATCAGGATTCAGATGGTGAAATCTTTCAAAAATATTCAGCATTTGCTTTCGACTGTCTGGAGTATTTTTAAATTGGATTGATTTAACCTTTTAGTTAACTAGACAAGTCAGTTAAAAACAAATTCTTATTTACAATGACGGCCAAACCCCGGACGACGCTGGGCCAATTGTGCGCCGCCCCATGGGACTCCCGATCACGTCCGATTGTGATACAGTCCTGGATCGAACCAGGGTCTGTAGTGACGCCTCTAGCACTGAGATGCAGTGCCTTAGACCACTGCGCCACTCGGGAGCCCGAAAGGTGGGCATGGTTTGCACTTTTGGGATGTTTCAATTAGTTATGTTGCAGCAATCAAGATGAATGAAGCTAAAATATGTTTAATTATTTGAAATAGGAGACGGTTTTAAACCCCCCAGGTCTGATGTAGGACCCAGGTCTGATGTAGGACCCAGGTCTGATGTAGGACCCAGGTCTGATGTAGGACCCAGGTCTGATGTAGGACCCAGGTCTGATGTAGGACCCAGGTCTGATGTAGGACCCAGGTCTGATGTAGGACCCAGGTCTTATGTAGGACCCATGTCTGATGTAGGACCCAGGTCTGATGTAGGACCCAGGTCTGATGTAGGACCCAGGTCTGATGTAGGACCCAGGTCTGATGTAGGACCCAGGTCTGATGTAGGACCCATGTCTGATGTAGGACCCAGGTCTGATGTAGGACCCAGCAGCTCTGAGTCTCTGGAGGGGGAGGGAGGGAGGGGGGGGGGGACATGTCTGTGTTGTTGTTGTAACAGAGCATCTTGCCGTGTGGCTGGCTGGGGCTGGAGCTATTGGAGTAAACACACACACACAGTGGGCTGGAATAGGGGAGTAAACACACACACACACACACACACACACACACACACACACACACACACAGTGGGCTGAACAGGGGAGTAAACACACACACACACACACACACACACACACACACACACACACACACACACACACACACACACAGTGGGCTGAACAGGGGAGTAAACACACACACACACACACACACACACAGTGGGCTGAACAGGGGAGTAAACACACACACACACACACACACACAGTGGGCTGGAACAGGGGAGTAAACACACACACACACACACACACACACACACACACACACACACACAGTGGGCTGGAGCTATGGGAGTAAACACACACACACACAGTGGGCTGACCAGGGGAGTAAACACACACACACACACAGTGGGCTGAACAGGGGAATAAACACACACACACACACACACAGTGGGCTGAACAGGGTTTACTAACTCAGGCCTGAACTAGCACGAACCGTCTTTATTAGTTAGTCTCTCCCAGACCCCCCTTTCCGCTCCCTCCCCCCTCTACCTCCCCCTCTCCTTTCTAACCAGTTGGCTGCTGCTCCCAAAACAACAGCTGGATATGAGATCATCTGAGAGGGTTGAATATGGAGGAATAAGGTTGTAGAGGGCTGGTGTAGGGCTGTAGAGGGCTGGTGTAGGGTTGTAGAGGTCTGGTGTAGGGCTGTAGAGGTCTGGTGTAGGGCTGTAGAGGGCTGGTGTAGGGCTGGTGTAGGGTTGTAGAGGGTTGGTGTAGGGCTGTAGAGGTCTGGTGTAGGGCTGTAGAGGTCTGGTGTAGGGCTGTAGAGGGCTGGTGTAGGGTTGTAGAGGTCTGGTGTAGGGCTGTAGAGGGCTGGTGTAGGGCTGTAGAGGTCTGGTGTAGGGTTGTAGAGGGCTGGTGTAGGGTTGTAGAGGGCTGGTGTAGGGTTGTAGAGGGCTGGAGTAGGGTTGTAGAGGGCTGGTGTAGGGTTGTAGAGGGCTGGTGTAGGGCTGTAGAGGGCTGGTGTAGGGTTGTAGAGGGCTGGTGTAGGGTTGCAGAGGGCTGGTGTAGGGCTGTAGAGGGCTGGTGTAGGGCTGGTGTAGGTCTGGTGTAGGGCTGGTGTAGGGCTGGTGTAGGGCTGGTGTAGGGCTGGTGTAGGGTTGTAGATGGCTGGTGTAGGGTTGGTGTAGGGCTGTAGAGGGCTGGTGTAGGGCTGGTGTAGGTCTGGTGTAGGGCTGGTGTAGGGCTGGTGTAGGGCTGGTGTAGGGTTGGTGTAGGGTTGTAGAGGGCTGGTGTAGGGTTGTAGAGGGCTGGTGTAGGGCTGGTGCAGGGTTGGTGTAGGGTTGGTGTAGGGTTGTAGAGGGCTGGTGTAGGGCTGGTGTAGGGTTGGTGTAGGGTTGTAGAGGGCTGGTGTAGGGCTGGTGTAGGGCTGGTGTAGGGCTGGTGTAGGGCTGGTGTAGGGTTGTAGAGGGCTGGTGTAGGGTTGGTGTAGGGCTGTAGAGGGCTGGTGTAGGGCTGGTGTAGGTCTGGTGTAGGGCTGGTGTAGGGCTGGTGTAGGGTTGGTGTAGGGTTGTAGAGGGCTGGTGTAGGGTTGTAGAGGGCTGGTGTAGGGCTGGTGTAGGGCTGGTGTAGGGTTGGTGTAGGGCTGGTGTAGGGTTGTAGAGGGCTGGTGTAGGGCTGGTGTAGGGTTGTAGAGGGCTGGTGTAGGGCTGGTGTAGGGTTGGTGTAGGGTTGTAGAGGGCTGGTGTAGGGCTGGTGTAGGGTTGGTGTAGGGTTGTAGAGGGCTGGTGTAGGGCTGGTGTCGGGTTGGTGTAGGGTTGGTGTAGGGTTGTAGAGGGCTGGTGTAGGGCTGGTGTAGGGTTGGTGTAGGGTTGGTGTAGGGTTGTAGAGGGCTGGTGTAGGGCTGGTGTAGGGTTGTAGAGGGCTGGTGTAGGGCTGGTGTAGGGTTGTAGAGGGCTGGTGTAGGGCTGGTGTAGGGTTGGTGTAGGGTTGTAGAGGGCTGGTGTAGGGCTGGTGTAGGGTTGGTGTAGGGTTGTAGAGGGCTGGTGTAGGGCTGGTGTAGGGTTGGTGTAGGATTGTAGAGGGCTGGTGTAGGGCTGGTGTAGGGCTGGTGTAGGGTTGGTGTAGGGTTGTAGAGGGCTGGTGTAGGGCTGGTGTAGGGTTGGTGTAGGGTTGTAGAGGGCTGGTGTAGGGCTGGTGTAGGGCTGGTGTAGGGTTGGTGTAGGGTTGTAGAGGGCTGGTGTAGGGCTGGTGTAGGGCTGTTGTAGGGTTGGTGTAGGGTTGTAGAGGGCTGGTGTAGGGCTGGTGTAGGGTTGGTGTAGGGTTGTAGAGGGCTGGTGTAGGGCTGGTGTCGGGTTGGTGTAGGGTTGGTGTAGGGTTGTAGAGGGCTGGTGTAGGGCTGGTGTAGGGTTGGTGTAGGGTTAGTGTAGGGTTGTAGAGGGCTGGTGTAGGGCTGGTGTAGGGTTGTAGAGGGCTGGTGTAGGGCTGGTGTAGGGCTGGTGTAGGGTTGGTGTAGGGTTGTAGAGGGCTGGTGTAGGGCTGGTGTAGGGTTGGTATAGGGTTGTAGAGGGCTGGTGTAGGGCTGGTGTAGGGTTGGTGTAGGGTTGTAGAGGGCTGGTGTAGGGTTGGTGTAGGGTTGTAGAGGGCTGGTGTAGGGCTGGTGTAGGGTTGGTGTAGGGTTGTAGAGGGCTGGTGTAGGGCTGGTGTAGGGTTGGTGTAGGGTTGTAGAGGGCTGGTGTAGGGCTGGTGTAGGGTTGGTGTAGGGTTGTAGAGGGCTGGTGTAGGGCTGGTGTAGGGTTGTAGAGGGCTGGTTGTAGGGTTGTAGAGGGCTGGTGTAGGGCAGTAGAGGCCTGGTGTAGGGCTGTAGAGGGCTGGTGTAGAGCTGTAGAGGCCTGGTGTAGGGCTGTAGAGGCCTGGTGTAGGGTTGTAGAGGTCTGGTGTAGGGTTGTAGAGGGCTTGTGTAGGGCAGTAGAGGCCTGGTGTAGGGCTGTAGAGGGCTGGTGTAGGGCTGTATAGGCCTGGTGTAGGGCTGTAGAGGCCTGGTGTAGGGTTGTAGAGGTCTGGTGTAGGGCTGAAGAGGGCTGGTGTAGGGTTGTAGAGGGCTGGTGTAGGGTTGTAGAGGGCTGGTGTAGGGCTGGTGTAGGGTTGGTGTAGGGTTGTAGAGGGCTGGTGTAGGGCTGGTGTAGGGTTGGTGTAGGGTTGGTGTAGGGTTGTAGAGGGCTGGTGTAGGGCTGGTGTGGGGTTGTAGAGGGCTGGTGTAGGGCTGGTGTAGGGTTGTAGAGGGCTGGTGTAGGGCTGGTGTAGGGTTGTGTAGGGCTGGTGTAGTGCTGGTGTAGGGTTGGTGTAGGGTTGTAGAGGGCTGGTGTAGGGCTGGTGTAGGGTTGTAGAGGGCTGGTGTAGGGCTGGTGTAGGGCTGGTGTAGGGTTGTAGAGGGCTGGTGTAGGGCTGGTGTAGGGTTGGTGTAGGGTTGGTGTAGGGTTGTAGAGGGCTGGTGTAGGGCTGGTGTAGGGTTGGTGTAGGGTTGTAGAGGGCTGGTGTAGGGCTGGTGTAGGGTTGTAGAGGGCTGGTGTAGGGCTGGTGTAGGGTTGTAGAGGGCTGGTGTAGGGCAGTAGAGGCCTGGTGTAGGGCTGTAGAGGCCTGGTGTAGGGTTGTAGAGGTCTGGTGTAGGGCTGTAGAGGGCTGGTGTAGGGCTGTAGAGGGCTGGTGTAGGGTTGTAGAGGGCTGGTGTAGGGTTGTAGAGGGCTGGTGTAGGGTTGTAGAGGGCTGGTGTAGGGTTGTAGAGGGCTGGTGTAGGGATGTAGAGGGCTGGTGTAGGGCAGTAGAGGCCTGGTGTAGGGCTGTAGAGGGCTGGTGTAGAGCTGTAGAGGCCTGGTGTAGGGCTGTAGAGGCCTGGTGTAGGGTTGTAGAGGTCTGGTGTAGGGTTGTAGAGGGCTGGTGTAGGGCTGTAGAGGCCTGGTGTAGGGCTGTAGAGGGCTGGTGTAGGGCTGTAGAGGCCTGGTGTAGGGCTGTAGAGGCCTGGTGTAGGGTTGTAGAGGTCTGGTGTAGGGCTGGTGTAGGGCTGTAGAGGGCTGGTGTAGGGCAGTAGAGGCCTGGTGTAGGGCTGTAGAGGGCTGGTGTAGGGCTGTAGAGGCCTGGTGTAGGGCTGTAGAGGCCTGGTGTAGGGTTGTAGTCTGGTGTAGGGTTGTAGAGGTCTGGTGTAGGGCTGTAGAGGGCTGGTGTAGGGTTGTAGAGGGCTGGTGTAGGGTTGTAGAGGGCTGGTGTAGGGCTGTAGAGGGCTGGTGTAGGGCTGTAGAGGGCTGGTGTAGGGTTGTAGAGGGCTGGTGTAGGGTTGTAGAGGGCTGGTGTAGGGTTGTAGAGGGCTGGTGTAGGGATGTAGAGGGCTGGTGTAGGGCTGTAGAGGGCTGGTGTAGGGTTGTAGAGGGCTGGTGTAGGGTTGTAGAGGGCTGGTGTAGGGTTGTAGAGGGCTGGTGTAGGGTTGTAGAGGGCTGGTGTAGGGCTGTAGAGGGCTGGTGTAGGGCTGTAGAGGGCTGGTGTAGGGCTGTAGAGGGCTGGTGTAGGGCTGTAGAGGCCTGGTGTAGGGCTGTAGAGGCCTGGTGTAGGGTTGTAGAGGTCTGGTGTAGGGCTGGTGTAGGGTTGTAGAGGGCTGGTGTAGGGCTGTAGAGGGCTGGTGTAGGGTTGTAGAGGGCTGGTGTAGGGTTGTAGAGGGCTGGTGTAGGGTTGTAGAGGGCTGGTGTAGGGCTGTAGAGGGCTGGTGTAGGGTTGTAGAGGGCTGGTGTAGGGTTGTAGAGGGCTGGTGTAGGGTTGTAGAGGGCTGGTGTAGGGTTGTAGAGGGCTGGTGTAGGGATGTAGAGGGCTGGTGTAGGGCTGTAGAGGGCTGGTGTAGGGTTGTAGAGGGCTGGTGTAGGGTTGTAGAGGGCTGGTGTAGGGTTGTAGAGGGCTGGTGTAGGGTTGTAGAGGGCTGGTGTAGGGCTGTCGAGGGCTGGTGTAGGGCTGTAGAGGGCTGGTGTAGGGCTGTAGAGGCCTGGTGTAGGGTTGTAGAGGTCTGGTGTAGGGCTGGTGTAGGGTTGTAGAGGGCTGGTGTAGGGCAGTAGAGGCCTGGTGTAGGGCTGTAGAGGGCTGGTGTAGGGCTGTAGAGGCCTGGTGTAGGGCTGTAGAGGCCTGGTGTAGGGTTGTAGAGGTCTGGTGTAGGGCTGGTGTAGGGTTGTAGAGGGCTGGTGTAGGGCAGTAGAGGCCTGGTGTAGGGCTGTAGAGGGCTGGTGTAGGGCTGTAGAGGCCTGGTGTAGGTCTGTAGAGGCCTGGTGTAGGGTTGTAGAGGTCTGGTGTAGGGCTGTAGAGGGCTGGTGTAGGGTTGTAGAGGGCTGGTGTAGGGTTGTAGAGGGCTGGTGTAGGGTTGTAGAGGGCTGGTGTAGGGTTGTAGAGGGCTGGTGTAGGGCTGGTGTAGGGTTGTATAGGGCTGATGTAGGGTTGTAGAGGGCTGGTGTAGGGTTGTAGAGGGCTGGTGTAGGGTTGTAGAGGGCTGGTGTAGGGCTGGTGTAGGGTTGTATAGGGCTGGTGTAGGGCAGTAGAGGACTGTAGAGGGCTGGTGTAGGGTTATGAGGGCTCTACCTCGCTTTCCCCTCAGCTCCTCTCCTCTCTACATCTCTATCCCCCCAGCTCCTCCCCTCTCTATATATCTTTCTCCCCAGTTCCTCCCCTCTCTACATCTCTAACCCCCCAGCTCCTCCCCTCTCTACATCTCTATCCCCCCAGCTCCTCCCCTCTCTATATATCTTTCTCCCCAGTTCCTCCCCTCTCTACATCTCTAACCCCCCAGCTCCTCCCCTCTCTACATCTCTATCCCCCAAGCTCCTCCCCTCTCTATATATATTTATCCCCAGCTCCTCCCCTCTCTACATCTCTATCCCCCCAGCTCCTCCCCTCTCTATATATCTTTCTCCCCAGCTCCTCCCCTCTCTACATCTCTATCCCCCCAGCTCCTCCCCTCTCTACATCTCTATCCCCCCAGCTCCTCCCCTCTCTATATATCTTTCTCCCCAGTTCCTCCCCTCTCTACATCTCTATCCCCCCAGCTCCTCTCCTCTCTAGTTTGCCTGTCACACAGAACGGTGCTTTCTCTGTTTGTCTTCACCCCTTATCACATATATCATTGGAATCCTTGGCCCCTGCTTCTGTCTGTCTGTCTGTCTGTCTGTCTGTCTGTGTACCTTCCTGTTCTGTCTGTTCATCCTCTCTCTCCCTTTCCCCCTTCCCCCCTCCCTTCCCCTCCCTCTCTCCCTCCCTCTCTTGTCCTTCCTGACTCCTAAACATTGAGTCAACCACACTGGTGAAAGTGAGGCTCAGAAAGGAGTCCAGGCCCGGTCGAGGTTCTGTTTAAAGGTCTCCATGTAGCTGTCCAGACTCCACATGTTGTTTCACAGCCACTCAGTCTAACTCTGTCTCCTCTCTCTCTGAGCGCTGGGAGCCTGCCCTGTCTTGTTCAGCCGTTATCTACAGGCCAGCCAAGCAGGTCAGAGGGAGGGGGGGGGGGGTATTTATGTAAGGTGAACATTCCACCTCCTCACCTTGTGTGACTGGGAGGGAGAAGAGGGCCTCTTGTGGGGTTGGGAAGTCTGTCGACATGAACCACTGCCAACTGTGTGAGAGAGAGAGATACGAGGTGTTAATTTCAGCCAGGAAACACTGGTCACAGACTAAATCAGTAACTGAATAATCACTTCCTGTGGAGGAGGCAGCACGTAATATACAGCTAACAAACTCTCTGAAACAAATGATACTCTAACACCCCCTCCTCTTTCCCTCTCTCTCTCTCTCTCTCTCTCTCTCTCTCTCCCTCTCTCTTTATCGCTCCCTCACACTCTCTCTCTCTCTCCCTCTTTTTCTCTCTCTCCCTCTCACACTCTCCCTCTCACACTCTCTCCCCCTCACGCTCTCTCTCTCACACTCTCTCTCTCACTATCTCTCGCTCTCTTTCTCTCTCTCTCTCTCTCTCTGTCTCTCTCTCTCCCTCTCACACTCTCTTTCTCTCTCTCTGTCTCTCTCTTTCTCTCTCTCTCCCAGTAAACATTACACATACAGAAGTTTGAAAACAATAAAGACATTACAAATGTCATATTATATATATATATACACAGTGTTGTAACAATGTACAAATGGTTAAAGAACACAAGAGAAAATAAATAAGCATAAATATGGGTTGTATTTACAATGGTGTTTGTTCTTCACTGGTTGCCTCTTTCTCTCTCTCTCTCCTCTCTCTCCTTCTCTCTCACACACCCTGTGTATCATATTGCCCAACCAGTAACTCTCAGCACCAGTTGTTCAGCCAGACAGAAATGATTTGTGTTTCAGTTGGACCAGTTCTCCCTCCCTTTCAGAGGTAAAACAAGTATAATGTGTGATATGAACTAGAAGATGAGCATCAGTCCTGTTCTAACGGGGAGAGAGAGAGAGGTATGAGGGACGGTCATCTGTCTGGCAGTGTGTGGTACTGAGCTACATTACAACCTCCTAAAGCAACACATCATCTCGGTGCTAGACCCTGGTGCTAGACCCTGACAGGCCCTGGTTCGATCCCGGGCTGTATCACAACCGGCCGTGATCGGGAGTCCCATAGGGCGGCTTACAACTGGCCCGGCGTCTTCCGGGTTTGACCGGGGTAACTAAGGAATTGTTGTTAACTGACTTTTTAATTAGAGAGACAGCGGTCGTACTGATGACCGTCAGATGTGACAGTTCGTGAAGGAAACAAGTGTCCATTATTTTAGTTTGACTCTTGTTGAAGGAATTGAAAGTTAAAGTCTTTGGAATGTCAATCAACCTTGAGTCTTTAACACAAACACTTAGCCAGTAAACAGACAGCCAGACAGGCAGTGAGACATGAGACACTGTGTGAGATACAAAACATGTTCAGGTTCACTGGGCTTTACAGAGCAATGCAGCCCTCCCTGGAGAGCTGTGTGAAGAGAGGGGAGGGAGAGCTCATCTGACCATCTCCTGAGGCCCTTTTAGAAAGGGGAGGGAGAGCTCCTCTAACCATCTCCTGAGGCCCTTTTAGAGAGGGGAGGGAGAGCTCCTCTAACCATCTCCTGAGTATTGGAGCTCCAGGCCCTTTTAGAGAGGGGAGGGAGAGCTTCTCTGACCATCTCCTGAGGCTCTTTTAGAGAGGGGAGGGAGAGCTCCTCTAACCATCTCCTGAGGCCCTTTTAGAGAAGGGAGGGAGAGCTCCTCTAACCATCTCCTGAGGCCCTTTTAGAGAGGGGAGGGAGAGCTCCTCTAACCATCTCCTCAGTATTGAGGTGTCAGGCCCTTTTAGAGAGGGGAGGGAGAGCTCCTCTAACCATCTCCTGAGGCCCTTTTAGAGAAGGGAGGGAGAGCTCCTCTAACCATCTCCTGAGGCCCTTTTAGAGAGGGGAGGGAGAGCTCCTCTAACCATCTCCTGAGGCCCTTTTAGAGAGGGTGGAGGGAGAGCTCCTCTAACCATCTCCTGAGGCCCTTTTAGAGAGGGGAGGGATAGCTCCTCTAACCATCTCCTGAGTATTGAGGTGTCAGGCCCTTTTAGAGAGGGGAGGGAGAGCTCCTATAACCATCTCCTGAGTATTGAGGTGTCAGGCCCTTTTAGAGAGGGGAGGGAGAGCCCCTCTAACCATCTCCTGAGGCCCTTTTAGAGAGGGGAGGGAGAGCCCCTCTAACCATCTCCTGAGGCCCTTTTAGAGAGGGGAGGGAGAGCCCCTCTAACCATCTCCTGAGGCCCTTTTAGAGAGGGGAGGGAGAGCCCCTCTAACCATCTCCTGAGGCCCTTTTAGAGAGGGGAGGGAGAGCTCCTCTAACCATCTCCTGAGTATTGAGGTGTCAGGCCCTTTTAGAGAGGGGAGGGAGAGCTCCTATAACCATCTCCTGAGGCCCTTTTAGAGAGGGGAGGGAGAGCTCCTATAACCATTTCCTGAGTATTGAGGTGTCAGGCCCTTTTAGAGAGGGGAGGGAGAGCCCCTCTAACCATCTCCTGAGGCCCTTTTAGAGAAGGGAGGGCGAGCCCCTCTAACCATCTCCTGAGGCCCTTTTAGAGAGGGGAGGGAGAGCCCCTCTAACCATCTCCTGAGGCCCTTTTAGAGAGGGGAGGGAGAGCCCCTCTAACCATCTCCTGAGGCCCTTTTAGAGAGGGGAGGGAGAGCTCCTCTAACCATCTCCTGAGGCCCTTTTAGAGAGGGGAGGGAGAGCTCCTCTAACCATCTCCTGAGTTTTGGAGCTCCAGGCCCTTTTAGAGAAAGTGACCTATTACCCTGTCACATGGTGATCTAAAGAGCAGGGTGGAGATGTGCAGGCTCTCAGCACGGTGGGAGGCCCACACACAAGCAGGGACGCCCGGAGAAATCACCAGCTGATGAGATTCAATCACCCAGAGAGGAGGGATAGAGAGAGAACGGAGGGCCCCAGAGAGGAGGGATAGAGAGAGAACAGAGGGCCCCAGAGAGGAGGGATAGAGAGAGAACGGAGGGCCCCAGAGAGGAGGGATAGAGAGAGAACGGAGGGCCCCAGAGAGGAGGGATAGAGAGAGAACGGAGGGCCCCAGAGAGAAGGGATAGAGAGAGAACGGAGGGCCCCAGAGAGGAGGGATAGAGAGAGAACGGAGGGGTCCAGAGAGGAGGGATAGAGAGAGAACGGAGGGGTCCAGAGGGCAGGTATAAAGAGAGAACAGAGGGCCCCAGATAGGAGGGATAGAGAGAGAACGGAGGGCCCCAGAGAGGAGGGATAGAGAGAGAACGGAGGGCCCCAGAGAGGAGGGATAGAGAGAGAACGGAGGGCCCCAGAGAGGAGGGATAGAGAGAGAACGGAGGGCCCCAGAGAGGAGGGATAGAGAGAGAACGGAGGGCCCCAGAGAGGAGGGATAGAGAGAGAACGGAGGACCCCAGAGAGGAGGGATAGAGAGAGAACGGAGGGCCCCAGAGAGGAGGGATAGAGAGAGAACGAGGGCCCCAGAGAGGAGGGATAGAGAGAGAACGGAGGGCCCCAGAGAGGAGGGATAGAGAGAGAACGGAGGGCCCCAGAGAGGTCTGCTCTGTGCCGGCCAGCTATTATCTGTCCTTTCTGCCTTTCTCTCTTTGTCTCACTCACTACAGGGGTCACAAGGTCAAATGCCTCTGGCCTTATCTGGTGACAAAGGCCTATTCACTCATGCACACAGATACACACATACAAACCCTTCCCCCTACCCACCACACTCTCTCTTCTTCTCTACCTTCTCTTCAACATAACCATTCCCCCTACCCACCACACTCTCTCTTCTTCTCTACCTTCTCTTCAACATAACCCTTCCCCTACCCACCACACTCCCTCTTCGTCTCTCTCTTCTCTACCTTCTCTTCAACATAACTCTTCCCCCTACCCACCACACTCCCTCTTCGTCTCTCTCTTCTCTACCTTCTCTTCAATATAACCCTTCCCCCTACCCACCACACTCTCTCTTCTTCTCTACCTTCTCTTCAACATAACTCTTCCTCCTGTTGCTGTATGGTACAATGGGGGGCTTGGGATTGCCATTGTTAAAAGCCTCTCCTGCCCATGATATACGGTTAAATCGAGGTTAAAAAATATACAATTAAAAAATATGAGACAACGTACACATGACCACGTTCAGATAGAGAGGCATTGTTTACATCGTTACTTAGCAACCCACTACCGCTACCAATTTTACAACTACTAGTCTTAGCACCTTTATCTCGTTGTGGAGGATTTAGCACCTTTATCTCGTCATGGAGGATTTAGCACCTTTATCTCGTCATGGAGGATTTAGCACCTGTATCTCGTTGTGGAGGATTTAGCACCTTTATCTCGTCATGGAGGATTTAGCACCTTTATCTCGTCATGGAGGATTTAGCACCTTTATCTCGTCATGGAGGATTTAGCACCTGTATCTCATTGTGGAGGATTTAGCACCTTTATCTCGTCGTGGAGGATTTAGCACCTGTATCTCGTTGTGGAGGATTTAGCACCTTTATCTCGTCATGGAGGATTTAGCACCTTTATCTCGTCATGGAGGATTTAGCACCTGTATCTCATTGTGGAGGATTTAGCACCTTTATCTCGTTGTGGAGGATTTAGCACTTTTAACTCGTCATGGGGGATTTTAAAGTTACTTTTACTTACTTTTCATTTGTTTTATGCACTAATGTTTAACCAAGAAGAAGAGAAGGAGGATATTAAAGACATGAAACCAGAAGAAGAGCAAGTGGACCAGCAACCTGAGTCTAGTGTTAATTTTATAGATATGGACCAGCAACCTGAGTCTAGTGTTAATTTTATAGATATGGACCAGCAACCTGAGTCTAGTGTTAATGTTATAGATATGGTCCAGTAACCTGAGTCTAGTGTTAATGTTATAGATATGGTCCAGTTACCGGAGTATAGTGTTAATGTTATAGATATGGACCAGTAACCTGAGTCTAGTGTTAATGTTATAGATATGGTCCAGTTATCGGAGTATAGTGTTAATGTTATAGATGCAGTAATCAGTAGGGCAGCTGTAGATGACTAGATTTCATTGTGGGGGAAAATGAAAAGTCTGTGCCCTCAACTTGCATTCTCCCTTTTTCTCTCCCTCTCTCTCCCCCTCTCACTTTTTCTCTCCCTCTCTCTATCTCCCCCCCTCTCTCTCTCTATCTCTCCCTCTTTTTCTCTCCCTCTTCTTCCCTCTTTTTATCTCTCTATCTCTCTTTCTCTCTCTCTCTCTGTCTTTCTCTCTCTCTCTCTCTATTTCTCTCTCTCTACCTCTCTCTCTCCCTCTTTTTCTAAATGTAGCATATAAGTACAGTCAGACCAATCAGAGGTTGTTGTACCTGTCAGCAGATAGAAGCCATCTGTAGATGTGCATCCTAAATGGCACCCTATTCCATAGCACATAGTGTCCCGGTCAAAAGTAGTGCACTATATAGGGAATAGGATGGGATTTGGGACACGGCACATGTATACTGTTCACTAGACAGTTGTGTCAAGAAGAATGTATTAAAAGTATTTCTGAGTGGCTGTAATAACAACTAATTTATTCAGCTCAATATCCATTAACTCTCCTCACCGCCATACTTAATTTTTCAGTTAAAATATGTATTGTTTTATGAGAATGGTTCATTTGCTTAGCACTGTAAATATAGACTTTTCTCTCAATCAATTAAAAACGTGGCTTCATGTAATCACATATGAACTAAATCCCATTATGGAAGAAGACCTTCGGGGGACACAGGGATGCAAACCAACGGGACAGGGATGGACAATAAGGTAGGACTCCAACCACAGCTCTCTAATGTTTTCAAACAATATCCTTTTGTAATTTCCCCAGACTGCACAGGGGGATTTGTGTCAGAACAGTAGAAGGAGAAGAAAGCAGTGTGTTTTTAAAGGTGAGGTGTGTCAACAAAACACAGGAGTAGAATTACAGCAGAAGCTGTAAGCTGCTTGTTGAGCTGAAACCTGGAGACTCATATCATTCAGTGGCCAGGTTCAAAGAAGAGCATGAGTTTAGCTTGGAAGTGTGTGTGTGTGTGTGTGTGTGTGTGTGTGTGTGTGTGTGTCAGAAGTTCAGAGTTAATGTTCAGGGATAGAGCGAAGGAGGAATGGAGGAGGAGAACCAACTGAAACATGTCAGGGCCGTCTTCAGCAGAGAGGGGGAGGAGAGAGAGAGACTGAAAGAGGAAGAGAGAGACTGAAAGAGAGAGAGAGAGAGACATAGAGAGAGAGAGAGACTGAAAGAGAGAGAGAGAGAGAGAGACTGAAAGAGAGAGAGAGAGAGACTGCAAGAGAGAGAGAGACTGCGAGAGAGAGAGACTGAAAGAGAGAGAGAGAGAGAGACTGCGAGAGAGAGAGAGAGAGAGAGAGAGAGAGAGAGAGAGAGAGACTGAAAGAGAAAGAGAGAGAGAGACTGAAAGAGAGAGAGAGAGAGAGAGAGAGAGAGACTGAAAGAGAGAGAGAGAGAGACTGAAAGAGAGAGAGAGAGACTGCAAGAGAGAGAGAGCGAGAGACTGCAAGAGAGAGAGAGCGAGAGACTGCAAGAGAGAGAGAGAGAGAGAGAGACTAAAAGAGAGAGAGAGAGAGACTAAAAGAGAGAGAGAGACTGCAAAAGAGAGAGACTGGAAAAGAGAGAGAGAGAGAAACTGCAAGAGAGAGAGAGAGAGAGACTGCAAAAGAGAGAGAGGAAAATCCTTATTTGGCAGGGAAACTGTGCTATGCCACTGAGGGCAGGATACTCCAGGGTCCCAGGAGGATGCCTGTTCTCCACCCCTGACAGGCTGCTCTATACTGGGGCGCCGAGGTCTTGTCCCTCCCTGAGGGAGACCAGACCAGTGCTGCTGGAGCTGTGTTCAGGACGGTTAGACATCTGGTAACTAGATCCTCACTCCTCTATTCTACATCTATCAGATGGTCTGAACCCTGAGAGAGATGGAGTCTAGGGTCTCCTCTTTCTATCTGAACCCTGAGAGAGATGGAGTCTAGCATCTCCTCTTTCTATCTGAACCCTGAGAGATGGACTCTAGGATCTCCTCTTTCTTTCTATCTGAACCCTGAGAGAGATGGAGTCTAGCATCTCCTCTTTCTATCTGAACCCTGAGAGAGATGGAGTCTAGCATCTCCTCTTTCTATCTGAACCCTGAGAGAGATGGAGTCTAGCATCTCCTCTTTCTATCTGAACCCTGAGAGAGATGGAGTCTAGCATCTCCTCTTTCTATCTGAACCCTGAGAGAGATGGAGTCTAGCATCTCCTCTTTCTATCTGAACCCTGAGAGAGATGGAGTCTAGCGTATTCTCTTTCTATCTGATTTCAGCTTTGTGATGAATCTACATGGCCAGAGTCAAGAGTGTATCAGGTCCAGGTGACTGTAAGAGTGTATCAGGTCCAGGTGACTGTAAGAGTGTATCAGGACCAGGTGTCTGTAAGAGTGTATCAGGTCCAGGTGACTGTAAGAGTCGATCAGGTCCAGGTGTCTGTAAGAGTGTATCAGGTCCAGGTGACTGTAAGAGTGTATCAGGACCAGGTGTCTGTAAGAGTGGATCAGGTTCAGGTGACTAAGAGTGTATCAGGTCCAGGTGACTGTAAGAGTCGATCAGGTTCAGGTGTCTGTAAGAGTGGATCAGGTCCAGGTGACTGTAAGAGTGTATCAGGTCCAGGTGACTGTAAGAGTGTATCAGGTTCAGGTGACTGTAAGAGTGGATCAGGTTCAGGTGACTAAGAGTGTATCAGGTCCATGTGACTGTAAGAGTCGATCAGGTTCAGGTGACTGTAAGAGTCGATCAGGTTCAGGTGACTAAGAGTGTATCAGGTCCAGGTGACTGTAAGAGTCGATCAGGTTCAGGTGTCTGTAAGAGTGGATCAGGTCCAGGTGACTGTAAGAGTGTATCAGGTCCAGGTGGCTGTAAGAGTGGATCAGGTCCAGGCCCGTCCTGCTGGTAAATGTGACAGCACTGGTTCAGATAGAGAGGACAGGGGACAGTACCTAGAGATCCGTCTCCCATTAATTATGCTGCAGTGCTGAAGAAGGGATGTCAGGTAGGAGGAAAGGAGGTAGGAAAGGAGGTATGGGTTCCTTTCAAGCGGTGCCCAGATAGTCTGGCAGAGACGCCAGGGAACAGTGACTCAGGGTGGAGTGGAGCCACAGTGTTTTAGATAAGTAGATGAAACCGAGGAGCCACAGTGTTCTAGATAAGTAGATGAAACCAAGGAGCCACAGTGTTCTAGATAAGTAGATGAAACCGATGAGCCACAGTGTTTTAGATAAGTAGGTGAAACCGAGGAGCCACAGTGTTCTAGATAAGTAGATGAAACCGAGGAGCCACAGTGTTCTAGATAAGTAGATGAAACCAAGGAGTCACAGTGGTCAAGATGTAGATGAAACTGAGGAGCCACAGTGTTCTAGATAAGTAGATGAAACCGAGGAGCCACAGTGTTCTAGATAAGTAGATGAAACCGAGGAGCCACAGTGTTCTAGATAAGTAGATGAAACGGAGGAGCCACAGTGTTTTAGATAAGTAGATGAAACCGAGGAGCCACAGTGTTTTAGATAAGTAGATGAAACCGAGGAGCCACAGTGTTCTAGATAAGTAGATGAAACCGAGGAGCCACAGTGTTTTAGATAAGTAGATGAAACCGAGGAGCCACAGTGTTCTAGATAAGTAGATGAAACCGAGGAGCCACAGTGTTCTAGATAAGTAGATGAAACCGAGGAGCCACTGTGTTCTAGATAAGTAGATGAAACCGAGGAGCCACAGTGTTCTAGATAAGTAGATGAAACCGAGGAGCCACAGTGTTCTAGATAAGTAGATGAAACCGAGGAGCCACAGTGTTTTAGATAAGTAGATGAAACCGAGGAGCCACAGTGTTTTAGATAAGTAGATGAAACCGAGGAGCCACTGTGTTCTAGATAAGTAGATGAAACCGAGGAGCCACGGTGTTCTAGATAAGTAGATGAAACCGAGGAGCCACGGTGTTCTAGATAAGTAGATGAAACCGAGGAGCCACGGTGTTCTAGATAAGTAGATGAAACCGAGGAGCCACAGTGTTTTAGATAAGTAGATGAAACCGAGGAGCCACTGTGTTCTAGATAAGTAGATGAAACCGAGGAGCTACGGTGTTCTAGATAAGTAGATGAAACCGAGGAGCCACAGTGTTTTAGATAAGTAGATGAAACCGAGGAGCCACTGTGTTCTAGATAAGTAGATGAAACCGAGGAGCTACGGTGTTCTAGATAAGTAGATGAAACCGAGGAGCCACAGTGTTTTAGATAAGTAGATGAAACCGAGGAGCCACAGTGTTCTAGATAAGTAGATGAAACCGAGGAGCCACAGTGTTCTAGATAAGTAGATGAAACCGAGGAGCCACAGTGTTCTAGATAAGTAGATGAAACCGAGGAGCCACAGTGTTCTAGATAAGTAGATGAAACCGAGGAGCCACAGTGTTCTAGATAAGTAGATGAAACCGAGGAGCCACAGTGTTCTAGATAAGTAGATGAAACCAAGGAGCCACAGTGTTTTAGATAAGTAGATGAAACCAAGGAGCCACAGTAGTGGCATCACACCGCTGTTACAGCTGGCCTGGTTGGACCTTTCAGCTAACAGACAAACACACACAAGAGGAGGGAGTGATACGGACAGGTCACGGGTCATTCTGCGCCTGAGAAATGTAATGACTAACTAATTACAAATACATTGTCCCCCAGGAGCCGTTTGTCTAACCTGAGGGGGGGAGAGGGAGGAGGGGGAGAGAGAGAGATGGGGGTGGGGAGAGAGAGAGAGAGAGGGGTGGGGAGAGAGAGAGATGGGGGTGGGGAGAGAGAGAGAGAGGGGTGGGGAGAGAGAGAGGGGGGTGGGGAGAGAGGGAGGGGGGGTGGGGAGAGAGGGAGAAGGGGTTGGGGAGAGAGGGAGGAGAGAGAGGGGGAGGGAGAGAGAAATGGAAGAAGGGGGGACTGGAGGTGGAGAGAGAGGGGACTGGAGGGTGAGAGAGAGTTTGAAGGTGAGCGAGAGGTGGAGAGAGAGGGGACTGGAGGGAGAGAGAGAGTTTGAAGGAGGGGGAGAGCGAGGCGAGCGATATGAGAGCAATACTTCACCTCTCCTCGGTGTGTCTGTCTACTTGATTCATCCTGTTTTAATGACCATGTTGTAACAGCTGCATCTATTATCTTTACCTTGTCATCTACATGTTGCTGCTTACTGTCCAACTTCCTCCCTGTGATAACACACTGGAAGTTATATTCTAGAACATTCTCCCCCTCTGTGTTAACACACTTGACGTTATATTCTAGAACATTCTCCCCCTCTGTGTTAACACACTGGACGTTATATTCTAGAACATTCTCCCCCTCTGTGTTGACACCCTGGACGTTATATTCTAGAACATTCTCCCCCTCTGTGTTAACACCCTGGACGTTATATTCTAGAACATTCTCCCCCTCTGTGTTAACACCCTGGACGTTATATTCTAGAACATTCTCCCCCTCTGTGATAACACCCTGGACGTTATATTCTAGAACATTCTCCCCCTCTGTGTTAACACCCTGGACATTATATTCTAGAACATTCTCCCCCTCTGTGTTAACACACTGGACGTTATATTCTAGAACATTCCCCCCTCTGTGATAACACCCTGGAAGTTATATTCTAGAACATTCTCCCCCTCTGTGTTAACACACTGGAAGTTATATTCTAGAACATTCTCCCCCTCTGTGATAACACACTGGAAGTTATATTCTAGAACATTCTCCCCCTCTGTGTTGACACACTGGAAGTTATATTCTAGAACATTCTCCCCCTCTGTGATAACACACTGGAAGTTATATTCTAGAACATTCTCCCCCTCTGTGTTGACACACTGGAAGTTATATTCTAGAACATTCTCCCCCTCTGTGATAACACACTGGAAGTTATATTCTAGAACATTCTCCCCCTCTGTGTTGACACACTGGAAGTTATATTCTACAACATTCTCCCCCTCTGTGATAACACACTGGAAGTTATATTCTAGAACATTCTCCCCCTCTGTGATAACACACTGGCAGTTATATTCTAGAACATTCTCCCCCTCTGTGATAACACACTGGAAGTTATATTCTAGAACATTCTCCTCCTCTGTGTTAACACACTGGACATTATATTCTAGAACATTCTCCCCCTCTGTGATAACACACTGGAAGTTATATTCTAGAACATTCTCCCCCTCCGTGTGACTGAATGCGTTTAGAATTCAGAGAAGATAATATCCAAGTAAAGAACCAGGAACAGTCGTTGGAAGTGTCATGAAAACGGTGCCAACCTCGACTCGACTTTAATTTCACACTATTAGAGGTTGTATTTAACGTTTGGTCTGTAAGGGGATAATCTCTTGTGAAGTCTAGTTTAAATCAGGACAAACATAACCTTCTGTCACCTGGTGTGAGATAAATGAGAGTTCTCTCCTACGTACACTTCCTTTTCCTTCACCGGCCTAAATGTTTAATCAGCGTCAGATTGAGATCACAGAGCTGTGCGTGAGCTGAGAACACATCGTTAGGTGAACCAGAGCATTAGTTGACTCTGTATCAGTCTGATAACACCAGGTCATTAGAGAGTAAAGCTCTCTGTTTTGTTTCCGGGTGTTTCACAACTGTTGCTGCTGTTGCTGTTCAAACTCTTTTACCCTGCAGTGACCTTCTGTGTTTCCCAAATACCACCCTATTCCCTATATAATGCACTGCCGTTTGACCCTATAGGCCTTGGTCAAAAGTAGTGCACTATATTAGGGAATAGGGTGGTTTTTGGAACACAGTGTGTTTCTCCTTGATACTCTCCCTGTCGAGAGGTCTGGTTGGATGAGGTCTGGCTGGATGAGGTCTGGTTGGATGAGGTCTGGTTGGATGAGGTCTGGTTGGATGAGGTCTGGTTGGATGAGGTCTGGTTGGATGAGGTCTGGCTGGATGAGGTCTGGTTGGATGAGGTCTGGTTGGATGAGGTCTGGTTGGATGAGGTCTGGTTGGATGAGGTCTGGCTGGATGAGGTCTGGCTGGATGAAGTCTGGTTGGATGAGGTCTGGTTGGATGAGGTCTGGTTGGATGAGGTCTGGTTGGATGAGGTCTGGTTGGATGAGGTCTAGTTGAATGATTCTAACTCTGTTTCTCTCTGATAGTCTCCCTGTCGAGAGGTCTGTTGTCTGAAGTCCCTCACTACAGAACATTAGGGTCTGGTAGTTGAATTTGCTGTTCACATGTAGTCTGACATCAGTCTGATATACAGTATGGTGGGGATATCTTGTTGTAGTCTGATATACAGTATGGTGAGGATATATTGTTGTAGTCTGATATACAGTATGGTGAGGATATCTTGTTGTAGTCTGATATGCAGTATGGTGAGGATATATTGTTGTAGTCTGATATACAGTATGGTGAGGATATATTGTTGTAGTCTGATATACAGTATGGTGAGAATATCTTGTTGTAGTCTGACATCAGTCTGATATACAGTACAATGGGATTACTGGCTAGCACAATGGAATTACTGGCTAGCACAATGGCATTACTGGCTAGCACAATGGAATTACTGGCTAGCACAATGGAATTACTGGCTAGCACAATGGGATTACTGGCTAGCACAATGGAATTACTGGCTAACACAATGGGATTACTGGCTAGCACAATGGAATTACTGGCTAGCACAATGGAATTACTGGCTAGCACAATGGGATTACTGGCTAGCACAATGGGATTACTGGCTAGCACAATGAGATTACTGGCTAGCGCAATGGGATTACTGGCTAGCACAATTACTGGCTAGCACAATGGGATTACTGGCTAGCATAATAGGATTACTGGCTAGCACAATGGGATTACTGGTTATCACAATGGGTTTACTGGCAGTGAGTGTTGAACCCAATTGACCCGTCTGTGTGTCTGCCTGTCTTCCTGCTTCCGTCTTTATTGCTGCCTGCCTAACTGTCTGCCTCTCTTTCTCCCTGCCTGTCTGTCTGTCTGTCTGTCTGTCTGTCTGTCTGTCTGTCTGTCTGTCTGTCTGTCTGTCTGTCTGTCTGTCTGTCTGCCTGCCTGCCTGCCTGCCTGTCTACAAGTCTACAAGTCTATGTGCCTACCTGTACCTGACTACCAGTGGAGGTAGGATAGGTGTAGGGGGCAGCAGTCTGCTATCGGTGAACACAAGACCTGAGGCAGGGTTAATCATTCACATGTGAAGAGAGGAGGACTGTGGGAGTCACGTCCCTCGAAGCAGGCAGAGAGAGAGAGAGATAGAGAGAGTTTGGCGCGATAACTGGCCCCACTGGCGGGACTTCCCTCCATCACCCTTCTCCCCTGCCTCCCTCCTCTGTTGAGTCAGCTCAGTAAGTAGGGCTTGACTCATGCTTCTGTAGCCTGACACCACTGGTATAACCCTCAGTAGCCCCAACCACCACTCCTTAGCTGAAACAGCAGCCTTCATAACAAGATCTGTGGACCCTGACTACTCTCTGTCTCTCTCGCTATGTCTCTCTCTGTCTGTCTCTCTCTCTCTCTGTCTCTCTCTGTCTGTCTCTCTCTCTCTCTGTCTCTCTCTCTCTGTCTCTCTCTCTCTCTTTGTCTCTTACTCCTCTTTGTCTCTTACTCCTCTTCCCTCCCTCCTCCCCTCCCTCCCTCCTCTACATTTCTACCTGCTGTAGTCACCTCTTTCACACCACTCCTCCAGTTTCCCGCCTCAGTGACTGGCTGAGAGCTGGCTGGTGTTTGTTAAACTGATTGTGTGTGTGTGTGTGTGTGTGTGTGGCAGTTGTTTGACAGCAGGATGTTTCACTGATCCCTGGGGTTCCAACTAGTATCAACAATTCACATCAGACAAGGATATGAATGCCCTCAGTTAATTACCTCAGTCTAGTACTGAATATTACCTCAGTCGGGTACTGAATGTGACCTCAGTTCATTACCTCAGTCTAGTACTGAATGTTACCTCAGTTAATTACCTCAGTCTAGTACTGAATATTACCTCAGTCTAGTACTGAATGTGACCTCAGTTCATTACCCCAGTTCATTATCTCAGTCTGGTACTGAATGTTATCTCAGTTCATTACCTCAGTCTAGTACTGAATGTTACCTCAGTTAATTACCTCAGTCTAGTACTGAATATTACCTCAGTCTAGTACTGAATGTTACCTCAGTTCATTATCTCAGTCTAGTACTGAATGTTACCTCAGTTCATTACCTCAGTCTATTACTGAATGTTACCTCAGTTCATTACCTCAGTCTAGTACTGAATGTTACCTCAATCCATTACCTCAGTATGGTACTGAATGTTACCTCAGTTCATTACCTCAGTCTGGTACTGAATGTTACCTCAGTTCATTACCTCAGTCTATTACTGAATGTTACCTCAGTTCATTACCTCAGTCTAGTACTGAATGTTACCTCAGTTCATTACCTCAGTCTAGTACTGAATGTTACCTCAGTTCATTACCTCAGTCTTGTACTGAATGTTACCTCAGTTCATTACCTCAGTCTATTACTGAATGTTACCTCAGTTCATTACCTCTGTCTTGTACTGAATGTTACCTCAGTTCATTACCTCAGTCTAGTACTGCATGTTACCTCAGTTCATTACCTCAGTCTAGTACTGAATGTTACCTCAGTTCATTACCTCAGTCTATTACTGAATGTTACCTCAGTTCATTACCTCAGTCTAGTAATGAATGTTACCTCAGTTCATTACCTCAGTCTAGTACTGAATGTTACCTCAGTTCATTACCTCAGTTCATTATCTCAGTCTTGGACATCAATAGGACAGGTACTGTGACTGTATTGGACATCAATAGGACAGGTACTGTGACTGTATTGGACATCAATAGGACATGTAGTGTGACTGTATTGGACATCAATAGGACAGGTACTGTGACTGTATTGGACATCAATAGGACAGGTACTGTGACTGTATTGGACATCAATAGGACAGGTACTGTGACTGTATTGGACATCAATAGGACAGGTACTGTGACTGTATTGGACATCAATAGGACAGGTACTGTGACTGTATTGGACATCAATAGGACAGGTACTGTGACTGTAGTGGACATCAATAGGACATGTACTGTGACTGTTTTGGACATCAATAGGACAGGTACTGTGACTGTATTGGACATCAATAGGACAGGTACTGTGACTGTATTGGACATCAATAGGACAGGTACTGTGCCTGTTTTGGACATCAATAGGACAGGTACTGTGACTGTATTGGACATCAATAGGACAGGTACTGTGTGTAGGTCATCTGATAAACAGGTTCAATCGAAGGGACTGTTTCAGGATGCCTCGGGATGCTTAATGTAAGGATGTTGTAAACACCTACATCTAGATGCTGATTGGTTGGCCTAATCACGTAAAACTCTGGTCACACCTAGGACCCTAATCTCTCTGTCACACTGTGATGTGGCTTTGGTGGGGGGGAAGGGGGGGGGGTTACCTGGAGTTTCCCTCAGATGTAACTCACAGATGGGGGGTGGGAATGGCCTCATGTTGAGACACGTTTCCTCTTATCTGGTTGGATTTGGGATTTCCTCTGGGACAGCTCTTTGGGAATGTCCTGTGAACGTGTCTGTCTTTCTGTCTGTCTGTCTGTCTGTCTGTCTGCGTGTGTATGTGTGTTTATCTGCCTTTGTGTGTATGTGTGTGTGTGTGTGTGTGTCCTGCCCCTGTCTCACCTCAGTTGCTCCCAGTGTGTCTCAACAAGTCGTCAGTTTGTTTGGGGAATCAGCTCTGACAAAAACATTAAACCATAAGAAACAGGCTGTTAACGTCACAACACGGTGTGTGTGTGTGTGTGTGTGTGTGTGTGTGTGTGTGTGTGTGTGTGTGTGTGTGTGGATACAATAGGGGCATTCCTTTGTAAAGACAGTCTGATGCTTGTCTCTTATTGGTGCTGAGTCAGATAATGAGACTGTCAATGTCGCGGCAGGGCTGGAGCGAGTGTGTGTGTGTGTGTGTGCGGCCCAGCTTTAATTGCTGACGGTCCCAGTGATTCCTCCGTGGAGCAGCTGTGGATAATGCCATTAGAGCGGTCAGGGCAACGCTACCTGCTAATCCAGGTCCTAATCACTCACCAAGAACAAGTCTTCTGACTGCGTGTCTCCGTATCAACACCATGCTTAGTTAGTAAGGGGATAGGGCGCTCTGTTGCAGGTTACACATTATCTGACTCGACTTCTCTTATTTAGGATGATTACTAAATTAATGCAGTGTTTAAAACATGGTTAAATGTATTTATTTTATTAGAATGTGTTGGGGAAATTAGCATAATCTCCAGAGTCTAGTCTAGACAGGACCTTAATCTTCAGAGTATAGTCTAGACAGGACCGTAATCTCCAGAGTCTAGTCTAGACAGGACCGTAATCTTCAGATTTTAGTCTAGACAGGACCGTAATCTCCAGAGTTTAGTCTAGACAGGACCGTAATCTTCAGAGTCTAGTCTAGAAAGGACCGTAAACTCCATAGTTTATTCAAGACAGGACCGTAATCTTCTGAGTTTATTCTAGACGGGATCGTAATAGTGGAACAGAAAGTGTAGTGGCCTTTGAAGATCACAGTGATTTGTGACTGTATCTTTATCTCCTTCCTATTCCTGTGTGTCTGTGAGACAGATGAGAAGTCTAGACATTTAGCCCTGCAGAGGTCTCTTTAATCCACCCTCTGTGTTTCCAGACAGTCTCTAGTGATGGTCCTTTATATCTCTGAGCAGATCGAGGAGAGTACGTCTGTAAAGGAGGTGTTGACCTGGGAGCTGGGAGGCTCTGTGTGTCTGCTGAAGGGACACAGAGGACCACTTGCTGTTCTCACCATGCCTGTTAACGCTAAACATGTATCAGCTATTCCGTCTGTACTGTAGAAGAGCCTCTCCTCTAGGAACAACTAGGTTGTATCTCTGTCCAGTCAACAATCTGAATAGAGCCAGGCAACAGTACAGTATAGTAGTACAGTATAGTAGTATGGTATAGTAGTACGGTATAGTAGTACAGTATAGCAGTATGGTATAGTAGTATAGTAGTACAGTATAGTAGTATGTTATAGCAGTACAGTATAGCAGTACAGTATAGTAGTACGGTATAATAGTATGGTATAGCAGTACGGTATAGTAGTAGGGTATAGTAGTATGGTATAGTAGTATGGTATAGTAGTGTGGTATAGCAGTACGATATAGCAGTACGGTATAGCAGTACGGTATAGTAGTATGGTATAGTAGTACAGTACACTATAGTAGTATGTTACGGTATAGTAGTATGGTATAGTAAGTAGTATGGTATAGTAGTATGGTATGGTATAGTAGTAGGGTTTAGTAGTAGGGTATAGTGGTATGGTATAACAGTACGGTATAGCAGTACGGTATAGTAGTATGGTATAGTAGTAGGGTATGTAGTAGGGTATAGTAGTAGGGTATAGCAGTATGGTATAGTAGTAGGGTATAGTAGTATGGTATAGTAGTAGGGTATAGTGGTATGGTATAGTAGTAGGGTATAGTGGTATGGTATAGCAGTAGGGTATAGCAGTAGGGTATAGCAGTATGGTATAGCAGTAGGGTATAGCGGTAGGGTATAGCAGTATGGTATAGTAGTATGGTATAGTAGTATGGTATAGTAGTATGGTATAGTAGTGTGGTATAGCAGTAGGGTATAGTAGTATGGTATAGTAGTAGGGTATAGTAGTATGGTATAGTAGTAGGGTATAGCAGTAGTATGGAGTAGTAGCTCAGGTGGAGATGGGAAGTCAGAATAGTTATTAGGCTCAGGTAGAGATGGGAAGTCAGAATAGTTATTAGGCTCAGGTGGAGATGGGAAGTCAGAATAGTTATTAGGCTCAGGTAGAGATGGGAAGTCAGAATAGTTATTAGGCTCAGGTGGAGATGGGAAGTCAGAATAGTTATTAGGCTCAGGTGGAGATGGGAAGTCAGAATAGTTATTAGGCTCAGGTAGAGATGGGAAGTCAGAATAGTTATTAGGCTCAGGTGGAGATGGGAAGTCAGAATAGTTATTAGGCTCAGGTGGAGATGGGAAGTCAGAATAGTTATTAGGCTCAGGTAGAGATGGGAAGTCAGAATAGTTATTAGGCTCAGGTAGAGATGGGAAGTCAGAATAGTTATTAGGCTCAGGTGGAGATGGGAAGTCAGAATAGTTATTAGGCTCAGGTAGAGATGGGAAGTCAGAAGAGGGCAAAATAATAGGATATGTTTAATGTACCGATTCTGTGTCACATGGTTTATGAACTGATGCACAAACGTCACTGACGTTTCCCTTTAACAGTGAGTTTTCCTTCTGAGGAAATGTCCTTGACCAGAGGTCACTGCTGATACCTTCATGTATCGAAGGTAGAGGCCCTGGGGGTGGGGGGGGCGGGGCTGTTAAGGGAGTTATTAGGAATCCACTACCCCTTCCTTTACTGCTAGGATCCTATCATAGATCACCTTGCTGACAGGCATGCACTTCCTGCGACTTGACTCAACTCTCCAAGGGTCGTCTCTGGGTCATGTGGTCGAACCAGACTCCCTTTCCTTCTTCTCTAAATCAAGTCCGGGTGTAAAGAGAGCGGAGAGGGGAAGAGTGTTATGAGTGGGTGGGTAGGACAGGTGGTTGTCTATCCGCTGTAAGATAGGGGGCCCCTGTGTGTGTGTCTGTTCAGGGAGCAGGAAGCTCTGACTCTTATAAGGGTCCACAGTCCTCTCAGAATCCACCCAGATGTTCCTCTCCAACACCAGATAAAACAGAAGACATTATTCCCACAGAGAGACTTCCTTTTGTCTCTCTGTGCCGTCTCATCTTTTGATCCCTGAATGAAAATGTCTTTGTTTTTCTTCTTCCGTGAACAGAAAGAACCAAAACAGTCTAGAAACACCCCCCAAAATGATGGTGGCTCTCTGGCTGTATTGAATAGAGGAATCTGTGTGTTATATAGAAGGCCTTGTTAACCAGCCTGTGTTATATAGAAGGCCTTGTTAACCAGCCTGTGTTATATAGAAGGCCTTGTTAACCAGCCTGTGTTATATAGAAGGCCTTGTTAACCAGCCTGTGTTATATAGAAGGCCTTGTTAACCAGCCTGTGTTATATAGAATGCCTTGTTAACCAGACTGTGTTATATAGAAGGCCTTGTTAACCAGCCTGTGTTATATAGAAGGCCTTGTTAACCAGACTGTGTTATATAGAAGGCCTTGTTAACCAGCCTGTGTTATATAGAATGCCTTGTTAACCAGACTGTGTTATATAGAAGGCCTTGTTAACCAGACTGTGTTATATAGAAGGCCTTGTTAACCAGCCTGTGTTATATAGAAGGCCTTGTTAACCAGACTGTGTTATATAGAAGGCCTTGTTAACCAGCCTGTGTTATATAGAAGGCCTTGTTAACCAGACTGTGTTATATGGAAGACATTGTTAACCAGCCTGTGATCCATTGGTTCAGCATCATGAGGTGAAGAACATATTCACAATGTAGATGGTTATAATATACAGGCCTACTATGGGGGCTGTAATTGCTGTAAAGTGTAAAATTCAATGACAGACCAGATTGACATTCCATCTACAGGTCAGACTCACTCAGAGAGTGCACATGGACTCAGTACTGGTTCCTCTTGGTTAAAGCCAAGTTATTACCTCGTACCCCTGCACATGGACTCAGTACTGGTTCCTCTTGGTTAAAGCCACGTTATTACCTCGTAGCCCTGCACATGGACTCAGTACTTGTTCCTCTTGGTTAAAGCCAAGTTATTACCTCGTACCCCTGCACATGGACTCAGTACTTGTTCCTCTTGGTTAAAGCCAAGTTATTACCTCGTACCCCTGCACATGGACTCAGTACGGGTTCCTCTTGGTTAAAGCCAAGTTATTACCTCATACCCCTGCACATGGACTCAGAACTGGTTCCTCTTGGTTAAAGCCAAGTTATTACCTCATACCCATGCACATGGACTCAGTACTGGTTCCTCTTGGTTAAAGCCAAGTTATTACATCATACCCCTGCACATGGACTCAGTACTGGTTCCTCTTGGTTAAAGCCAAGTTATTACCTCGTACCCCTGCACATGGACTCAGTACTGGTTCCTCTTGGTTAAAGCCAAGTTATTACCTCATACCCCTGCACATGGACTCAGTACTGGTTCCTCTTGGTTAAAGCCAAGTTATTACCTCGTACCCCTGCACATGGACTCAGTACTGGTTCCTCTTGGTTAAAGCCAAGTTATTACCTCGTACCCCTGCACATGGACTCAGTACTGGTTCCTCTTGGTTAAAGCCAAGTTATTACCTTGTACCCCTGCACATGGACTCAGTACTGGTTCCTCTTGGTTAAAGCCAAGTTATTACCTCGTACCCCTGCACATGGACTCAGTACTGGTTCCTCTTGGTTAAAGCCAAGTTATTACCTTGTACCCCTGCACATGGACTCAGTACTGGTTCCTCTTGGTTAAAGCCAAGTTATTACCTCATACCCCTGCACATGGACTCAGTACTGGTTCCTCTTGGTTAAAGCCAAGTTATTACCTCGTACCCCTGCACATGGACTCAGTACTGGTTCCTCTTGGTTAAAGCCAAGTTATTACCTCGTACCCCTGCACATGGACTCAGTACTGGTTCCTCTTGGTTAAAGCCAAGTTATTACCTTGTACCCCTGCACATGGACTCAGTACTGGTTCCTCTTGGTTAAAGCCAAGTTATTACCTCATACCCCTGCACATGGACTCAGTACGGGTTCCTCTTGGTTAAAGCCAAGTTAGTCTACACCTGTTGTTTCTCTCTGCATTGTTGTGAAGGGCCCCGTCAGGGAGCATTTCACTGTCAGTCTACACCTGTTGTTTACCAAGCATTTCACTGTTAGTCTACACCTGTTGTTTACAAAGCATGTGACAAATACAATTTGATTTGACTCATAACTTCTGTCCATCGTATGTGTGTGTGTGGATGGATGGATGTTGACTCATGTGTGTGTGTGGATGGATGGATGTTGACTCATGTGTGTGTGTGAATGGATGGATGTTGACTCATGTGTGTGTGTGTGTGTGTGTGGATGGATGTTGACTCGTGTGTGTGTGGATGGATGGATGGATGGATGGATGTTGACTCATTACTTCTGTCCATCATATGTGTGTGTGTGGATGGATGTTGACTCATTACTTCTGTCCATCATATGTGTGTGTGTGGATGGATGTTGACTCGTGTGTGTGTGTGTGTGGATGGATGTTGACTCATGTGTGTGTGTGTGGATGGATGTTGACTCGTGTGTGTGTGTGTGTGTGTGTGTGTGGATGGATGTTGACTTGTGTGTGTGTGGATGGATGGATGTTGACTCGTGTGTGTGTGTGTGTGTGTGTGTGTGTGTGTGTGTGTGTGTGTGTGTGTGTGTGTGTGTGTGTGTGTGGATGGATGTTGACTCATAACTTGTTCTCTTCTGTGTAGTTTTATTATGAGCGTCGATCAAGCGTCATTTTGGTGCAGTATGATTGGAAACGCTCAGTAAATATGTTCTTGTTGTCCGTGAATTGAGAGGATATTTCTGACTCCTTCAAAACAAACATCTAGGAGTGATTGGACAGGCCGGTCTGTCTGTTCTCTGCAGGTCCATTGGAACTGATGGAACCTGTATTTTTATGATGACTTAGATTGTGATGTTCATTTCCTGTTGGGAACAGAGGAGAACTGTGCAGTGGAACAGATGACACATACACACACACACACCCCTCTCTCTCTCTCTGTCTCTCTGCATCACTCACCTAGCTATCATCCAGCCGTTTGTCTGTTTGGTCTAGCTCACAGATCGTCCGTCCGTTCCTCGCTGGGAAATCACAACCGTCTGGCCGCTGTGTGTGTGTGTGTATATCATAGGACTATTTTATCTCTTCTCCCAGTTTAGAAAGAATCTATTTATCTCTCTTTATAGAAACAGCATGATTTGTTGGCTGATTGAAGAAAGTGGGAAAACACACACACACACACACACACACACACACAACCTGTTTTACTTGCAGACGTGCCTGGCCAACGTGTGTGTGTTCCCATGTCTGGCAGTGCCCATCCTCCAGGTGGTCTTGTGGCAGACTGGGGAGGAGGAGACTGGCAACATGGCAGCCATGCCACCTGGAGGAGAGGAGACAGACCCCCCCCCCCCCCCCCCCCCAGTCACCCAGCCTCTCTCTCTCTACTAAAGTCACCTAGCCTCTCTCTCTCTCTCTCTCTCTCCACTCCAGTCATCCAGCCTCTCTCTCTCTACTTCAGTCACCCAGCCTCTCTCTCTCTCTGCTCCAGTCACCCAGCCTCTCTCTCTCTCTACTCCAGTCACCCAGCCTCTCTCTCTCTCTCTCTCTGCTCCAGTCACCCATCCTCTCTCTCTCTCTCTCTACTCCAGTCACCCAGCCTCTCTCTCTCTCTACTCCAGTCACCCAGCCTCTCTCTCTCTCTCTCTACTCCAGTCACCTAGCCTCTCTCTCTCTCTACTCCAGTCACCCAGCCTCTCTCTCTCTCTCTCTGCTCCAGTCACCCAGCCTCTCTCTCTCTCTACTCCAGTCACCCAGCCTCTCTCTCTCTCTACTCCAGTCACCCAGCCTCTCTCTCTCTACTCCAGTCACCCAGCCTCTCTCTCTCTCTACTCCAGTCACCCAGCCTCTCTCTCTCTCTCTCTGCTCCAGTCACCCAGTCTCTCTCTCTCTCTCTCTACTCCAGTCACCCAGCCTCTCTCTCTCTCTACTCCAGTCACCCAGCCTCTCTCTCTCTCTCTCTACTCCAGTCACCTAGCCTCTCTCTCTCTCTACTCCAGTCACCCAGCCTCTCTCTCTCTCTCTCTCTGCTCCAGTCACCCAGCCTCTCTCTCTCTCTACTCCAGTCACCCAGCCTCTCTCTCTCTCTACTCCAGTCACCCAGCCTCTCTCTCTCTACTCCAGTCACCCAGCCTCTCTCTCTCTACTTCAGTCACCCAGCCTCTCTCTCTCTCTACTCCAGTCACCCAGCCTCTCTCTCTCTCTACTTCAGTCACCCAGCCTCTCTCTCTCTCTCTCTGCTCCAGTCGCCCAGCCTCTCTCTCTCTCTCTCTCTGCTCCAGTCACCCAACCTCTCTCTCTCTCTACTCCAGTCACCCAGCCTCTCTCTCTCTCTACTCCAGTCACCCAGCCTCTCTCTCTCTACTCCAGTCACCCAGCCTCTCTCTCTCTCTCTACTTCTGTCACCCAGCCTCTCTCTTTCTCTACTTCAGTCACCCAGCCTCTCTCTCTCTCTACTCCAGTCACCCAGCCTCTCTCTTTCTCTACTTCAGTCACCCAGCCTCTCTCTCTCTCTACTCCAGTCACCCAGCCTCTCTCTCTCTCTACTCCAGTCACCCAGCCTCTCTCTCTCTCTCTCTGCTCCAGTCACCCAGCCTCTCTCTCTCTACTCCAGTCACCCAGCCTCTCTCTCTCTCTACTCCAGTCACCCAGCCTCTCTCTCTCTCTCTCTGCTCCAGTCACCCAGCCTCTCTCTCTCTCTACTCCAGTCACCTAGCCTCTCTCTCTCTCTACTCCAGTCACCCAGCCTCTCTCTCTCTACTCCAGTCACCCAGCCTCTCTCTCTCTCTACTCCAGTCACCCAGCCTCTCTCTCTCTCTACTCCAGTCACCCAGCCTCTCTCTCTCTCTACTCCAGTCACCCAGCCTCTCTCTCTCTACTCCAGTCACCCAGCCTCTCTCTCTCTACTCCAGTCACCCAGCCTCCCTCTCTCTCTACTTCAGTCACCCAGCCTCTCTCTCTCTCCACTCCAGTCACCCAGCCTCTCTCTCTCTCTACTTCAGTCACCCAGCCTCTCTCTCTCTCTACTCCAGTCACCCAGCCTCTCTCTCTCTCTCTCTGCTCCAGTCGCCCAGCCTCTCTCTCTCTCTCTCTACTCCAGTCGCCCAGCTTCTCTCTCTCTGCTCCAGTCGCCCAGTCTCTCTCTCTCTCTCTCTCTCTCTCTCTCTCTCTCCAGAAGCCCAGCCTCTCTGTCTGTGTGTACCAGCCTCAGCTTTGTTGGGGTCGCTCCGTATGCCTGACTGACTGGCCATCTGCCGGACAAACTGGACTCAACTGGATCCTAGTGAGACGGAGAGAGAGATGGAGAGTGGGGGAGGGGGAGAGTGGGAGGATGATGGAGAGAGGTGGAGGGGGATAGAGATGGGGGAGAGTGGGAGGATGATGGAGAGAGAGGGTGGGGGAGAGTGGGAGGATGATGGAGAGAGATGGGGGAGAGTGGGATGATGATGGAGAGAGAGGGAGGGGGAGAGTGGGAGGATGATGGAGAGAGATGGAGGGGGAGAGAGAGGGAGGATGATGGAGAGAGACAACTCAGGCCACATGACTCTCTGTATCTGCTGTTCTGCCTGGCTCAGCTTTATCAGCCAGGAAGGGCAGCTTGACTTCACTGCCCTGGGCGTGCATTTAGACTGCGAGGTTAGATCACTTCAAACTCCCATCCTGTCCTGTCTGAGGTTAGAACACTCCTGTCCTGTCTGAGGTTAGAACACTCCTGTCCTGTCTGAGGTTAGATCACTCCTGTCCTGTCTGAGGTTAGATCACTCCAAACTCCCATCCTGGCCTGTCTGTGAGGTTAGAACACTCCTGCCCTGTCTGAGGTTAGATCACTCCTGTCCTGTCTGAGGTTAGAACACTCCTGTCCTGTCTGAGGTTAGAACACTCTTGGCCTGGCCTGTCTGAAGTTAGAACAATCCTGTCCTGTCCTGTCTGAGGTTAGAACACACTTCTGTCCTGTCTGTGGTTAGAACACTTTTGTCCTGTCTGAGGTTAGAACACTCCTGTCCTGTCTGAGGTTAGAACACTCCTGTCCTGTCTGAGGTTAGAACAATCCTGTCCTGTCTGAGGTTAGAACACTCCTGCCCTGTCTGAGGTTAGATCACTCATGTCCTGTCTGAGTTTAGAACACTCCTGTCCTGTCTGAGGTTAGAACACTCATGTCATGGCCTGTCTGTGAGGTTAGAACACTCCTGTCCTGTCTTTTTTCTCAATTTATATTACTTAGCTAGCAAATGCAGCTAGCTAGTTTAGCCTACTCAAACACCCAGTTCAAACAGAGAGGGATGCTATGTTAGCTAGCTGGCTATGGCTATCCAACAGAGAGGGATGCTATGTTAGCTAGCTGGCTATGGCTATCCAACAGAGAGGGATGCTATGTTAGCTAGCTGGCTATGGTTATCCAACAGAGAGGGATGCTATGTTAGCTAGCTGGCTATGGCTATCCAACAGAGAGGGATGATATGTTAGCTAGCTGGCTATGGTTATCCAACAGAGAGGGATGCTATGTTAGCTAGCTGGCTATGGCTATCCAACAGAGAGGGATGCTATGTTAGCTAGCTGGCTATGGTTATCCAACAGAGAGGGATGCTATGTTAGCTAGCTGGCTATGGCTATCAAACAGAGAGGGATGCTATGTTAGCTAGCTGGCTATGGTTATCCAACACAGAGGGATGCTATGTTAGCTAGCTGGCTATGGTTATCCAACAGAGAGGGATGCTATGTTAGCTAGCTGGCTATGGCTATCCAACAGAGAGGGATGCTATGTTAGCTAGCTGGCTATGGTTATCCAACACTGGAACTCTTCCAAGTCAAGGTAAACATTTGGTTTTATTAATTTATTGCTAAACTGCTTGCTGCTGACTGTACACTGTGCTGCATGATTGTAGCAGGTTTACTAACGCGTTAGTTAGTTCCAGTAGCTATGTTGACTATGAAGTTAACATGGTGACAACGATGTAGGCTGTGTGTAGCGGTTATGATATGAATGTTTGGCTAGGAATGTTCTCTTTGTCTTGTCACAGACAGCAGATGTGTTGAGCACTGAAGTCCACAAGTGAAGGGAAAAGGCGACCGGAGGAGAGAGTGTAGATGCGAGAAGGAATTATACAACGATCAGCACGTGGCTGCTATGAAAGTCAACTGTGTTTGTGTGTGCTCAGGGGTGTATTCATTCCACCGATTCTATTGAGAGAAAAAAAAGTTTGTAAACAGAAGCAAACTTAAACAAAACGTGGATAAACATACCTGAACTTGTCCAATAGAAACTCTCGTTTTGCAACTGTTGATTAAACCCTAGATCAGCTAGATGCAGGCAAGAGTGTTGAAGAGGGTTCAAGGCAGTGTTGAATGTGTCACTGTCTGTCCAAACATTTTCTATCGAACTATGTGCACCTACGTTGTAATCTTTAGTTCATAGTCTAGGTTGTATCAACTTCATGATGGGTATAGGGACAATTAGAGTATTAGCCTAAACCTATCACTGTTACATTGAACTGGGTGAATGGAATATTTTTATCTATTTTACCTTTATTTAACCAGGCAAGTCAGTTAAGTCAGTCAAGAACAAATTCTTATTTTCAATGACGGCCTAGGAACAGTTCAGGAACTGTTCAGGGGCAGAACGACAGGTTTGTACCTTGTCAGCTCGGGGGTTTGAACTTGCAACCTTCCGGTTACTAGTCCAAAGCTCCTAACCACTAGGCTACCTGCCGTCCCTACACTCTAACCACTAGGCGACCTGCCGTCCCTACACTCTAACCACTAGGCTACCTGCCGTCCCTACACTCTAACCACTAGGCTACCTGCCGTCCCTACACTCTAACCACTAGGCTACCTGCCGTCCCTACACTCTAACCACTAGGCGACCTGCCGTCCCTACACTCTAACCACTAGGCTACCTGCCGTCCCTACACTCTAACCACTAGGCTACCTGCCGCCCCTACACTCTAACCACTAGGCGACCTGCCGTCCCTACACTCTAACCACTAGGCGACCTGCCTGCCCCTCCACTCTAACCACTAGGCTACCTGCCGTCCCTACACTCTAACCACTAGGCGACCTGCCTCCCCCTCCACTCTAACCACTAGGCGACCTGCCTGCCCCTCCACTCTAACCACTAGGCTACCTGCCGTCCCTCCACTCTAACCACTAGGCTACCTGCCGTCCCTACACTCTAACCACTAGACTACCTGCCCCTACACTCTAACCACTAGACTACCTGCCGTCCCTACACTCTAACCACTAGGCGACCTGCCGTCCCTCCACTCTAACCACTAGGCTACCTGCCGTCCCTCCACTCTAACCACTAGGCTACCTGCCGTCCCTACACTCTAACCACTAGGCTACCTGCTGTCCCTACACTCTAACCACTAGGTGACCTGCCTGCCCCTCCACTCTAACCACTAGGCTACCTGCCGTCCCTACACTCTAACCACTAGGCGACCTGCCTGCCCCTCCACTCTAACCACTAGGCTACCTGCCGTCCATCCACTCTAACCACTAGACTACCTGTCGTCCCTACACTCTAACCACTAGGCTACCTGCCGTCCCTACACTCTGACCACTAGGCTACTCTGCCGCCCCGTAATATGAATGACAGTCATCCAATAGAAATGTAATAGAAATAAGGCAATTCTCATAGGAAAAAAAAAAAAGAATCATCCTCCCTCATGTTAAACAACACCAACCGCATCTGATGCTGACCATATACTTCACAGAGAGAATGTTGTTTCATAAATAAATGATTCACTGTAGCTAGTCAGTAGTTAGAAATACAGTCATATACTTGGCCTCCAGAAGCTTGTCTTCCCTCTTTATGTAGTTATCTGTATACAGGATCTGTTACATCGTAAATCAAAGTGAGAAAGGCAGAAGGTTTCATAAGAGGAGAGGACGGAGAATGTGAGGATTGTAGAGGTTGTTGGAGAGATTATATTTCACCACATTTATTTAATGAAAAGTCTGTTTCTGTTTGCTGTAGCGGAGGTGAGAACGCACAGTGGTGAGGTAACAGGCTGGTCAAACATTAGCTTATGTTTGGCTAGCAGGTCAGAGGTCTGAGGTGAGTGGCAGCAGGGTGGTAGCTGATGTTTGGCTAGCAGGGTGGTAGCTGATGTTTGGCTAGCAAGGTGGTAGCTGATGTTTGGCTATCAGGGTGGTAGCTGATGTTTGGCTAGCAGGGTGGTAACTAATGTTTGACTAGCAGGTCAGAGGTCTGAGGTGAGTGGCAGCAGGGTGGTAGCTGATGTTTGGCTAGCAGGGTGGTAGCTGATGTTTGGCTAGCAAGGTGGTAGCTGATGTTTGGCTAGCAGGTCAGAGGTCTGAGGTGAGTGGCAGCAGGGTGGTAGCTGATGTTTGGCTAGCAGGGTGGTAGCTGATGTTTGGCTATCAGGGTGGTAGCTGATGTTTGGCTAGCAGGGTGGTAGCTGATGCTTGGCTAGCAGGGTGGTAGCTGATGTTTGGCTAGCAGGTCAGCGTGTGGCTTGCTGATGTTGGAACCTCAGACTTCACAGGCGTCTGGGACTTAATCTAGCCAGCTGGGACTGGTCTGGACCACCTGTTTGGGTTTGGAGTAGTAACATGGACTTAATCTAGCCAGCTGGGACTGGTCTGGACCACCTGTTTGGAGTAGTAACTTGGATTTAATCTAGCCAGCTGGGACTGGTCTGGACCACCTGTTTGGGTTTGGAGTAGTAACTTGGATTTAATCTAGCCAGCTGGGACTGGTCTGGACCACCTGTTTGGGTTTGGAGTAGTAACTTGGATTTAATCTAGCCAGCTGGGACTGGTCTGGACCACCTGTTTTGAGTAGTAACTTGGACTTAATCTAGCCAGCTGGGACTGGTCTGGACCACCTGTTTGGAGTAGTAACTTGGATTTAATCTAGCCAGCTGGGACTGGTCTGGACCACCTGTTTGGGTTTGGAGTAGTAACTTGGACTTAATCTAGCCAGCTGGGACTGGTCTGGACCACCTGTTTGGAGTAGTAATGTGGATTTAATCTAGCCAGCTGGGACTGGTCTGGACCACCTGTTTGGAGTAGTAACTTGGATTTAATCTAGCCAGCTGGGACTGGTCTGGACCACCTGTTTGGAGTAGTAACTTGGATTTAATCTAGCCAGATGGGACTGGTCTGGACCACCTGTGTGGAGTAGTAATGTGGACTTAATCTAGCCAGCTGGGACTGGTCTGGACCACCTGTTTGGAGTAGTAACTTGGATTTAATCTAGCCAGCTGGGACTGGTCTGGACCACCTGTTTGGGTTTGGAGTAGTAACTTGGATTTAATCTAGCCAGCTGGGACTGGTCTGGACCACCTGTTTGGAGTAGTAACTTGGACTTAATCTAGCCAGCTGGGACTGGTCTGGACCACCTGTTTGGAGTAGTAACTTGGATTTAATCTAGCCAGCTGGGACTGGTCTGGACCACCTGTTTGGGTTTGGAGTAGTAACTTGGACTTAATCTAGCCAGCTGGGACTGGTCTGGACCACCTGTTTGGAGTAGTAACATGGATTTAATCTAGCCAGCTGGGACTGGTCTGGACCACCTGTTTGGAGTAGTAACTTGGATTTAATCTAGCCAGCTGGGACTGGTCTGGACCACCTGTTTGGGTTTGGAGTAGTAACTTGGACTTAATCTAGCCAGCTGGGACTGGTCTGGACCACCTGTTTGGAGTAGTAATGTGGACTTAATCTAGCCAGCTGGGACTGGTCTGGACCACCTGTTTGGAGTAGTAACTTGGATTTAATCTAGCCAGCTGGGACTGGTCTGGACCACCTGTTTGGGTTTGGAGTAGTAATGTGGACTTAATCTAGCCAGCTGGGACTGGTCTGGACCACCTGTTTGGGTTTGGAGTAGTAACTTGGATTTAATCTAGCCAGCTGGGACTGGTCTGGACCACCTGTTTGGGTTTGGAGTAGTAACTTGGATTTAATCTAGCCAGCTGGGACTGGTCTGGACCACCTGTTTGGAGTAGTAACTTGGATTTAATCTAGCCAGCTGGGACTGGTCTGGACCACCTGTTTGGGTTTGGAGTAGTAACTTGGATTTAATCTAGCCAGCTGGGACTGGTCTGCTAGTAAGGTTTGAGATCACAGTGTTAGTCACACTCTTCTGAGTTAAATAACTGGCATTGGGAAGACCCCTACATCATGTGTTGTGTGACTTGTCTTGGTTACAGGTCTCTCTTTACTGCCGGGTGTGTTGTGTGAACAGCGACACCCTACCGGTCTGTCTGTGTGGTGTGAACAGCGACACCCTACCGGTCTGTCTGTGTTGTGTGAACAGCGACACCCTACCGGTCTGTCTGTGTTGTGTGAGTGACTCAGGAAGTGTGAACATCATGCATCAGTGTGCAGGTGTGTGCTCCATGTGAAGAGAAGAGTAGTCGATTACCCCTCCGTGTGTGTGTGTGTGTGTGTGTGTGTGTGTGTGTGTGTGTGTGTGTGTGTGAGAGAGAGCCAGGGCAGTCCCTGGACACAGGGTGTGAGACACACTGTAATGGAAACTAGGCGAGAGGAATTATGAGCCAGTGGTTTTCATTTCTCTCTTCCCTCCTGTCTCTCTTTTCACACTCCTCCTCCCCTCTCCTATCCTGTCCTCTCCTCTCTCTTTCCTCTCATCTACCTCTCTTGTGCCAGTGTGATGAAGTTAGCAGGGCCTCTCCTAGTTAATCTATCTTCCTGTACCAACAGTTTACAGCAGGCTGAGGAATCCTGCAGCTCAGTGTCCTCTTCCTGAGCTTGTGATTGGCCCAGGGCCAGACGACTGCTGTCATTGAGACGGAACGTTTTCGAATTCAGCCAAATATGTTATTTTTGTTATCTGGATACTCGAGCTAAATATTTAGACTGAAATATGTTATTTAACTCTCACCTCAGATATGAACTAAGTACTCGAGCTAAATATTTAGCCTGAAAGCAACTACTGATTTTACCTTGCCGATCGTTGTTAAATTGCTAATCTGCATTGTGTTGCGGTGCATCGATGGTTGTATGAATGATCATTTGGGACGTTCATTCAGAATGTAATTGCGTTGTAGGTATGGTTTTAAGGACTGTGCCATGCACCACAAACGAAGGCTTGAAAAGCTGTAGTAACTTACTTCTCTACTGTACTGAGATATCAAATCATCTTTTAGAAAATATTTGATACGAATGATTTCAATAGACATTTGAGTGATACGTTTATGATACGTTTCAGAGTATGAATGAAAATTGGGAACAGTAGTCATCTCTGTTCCCACCACCTCATCTCCACCACCACCTCATCTTCACATCCAGTACCTCATCTCCACCACCACCTCATCACCACCACCACCACCTCATCACCACCACCACCACCTCATCACCACCACCACCACCACCTCATCACCACCACCACCACCTCATCACCACCACCACCACCTCATCACCACCACCTCATCACCACCACCACCTCATCTTCACATCCACCTCATCTCCACCACCACCTCATCTCCACCACCACCTCATCACCACCACCACCGCATCTCCACCACCACCTCATCACCACCACCACCTCATCACCACCACCACCTCATCTCCACCACCACCTCATCACCATCACCACCTCATCTCCACCACCACCACATCATCTCCACCACCACCACCTCATCACCACCACCACCTCATCTCCACCACCACCTCATCACCACCACCACCTCATCACCACCACCACCTCATCTTCACATCCAGTACCTCATCTCCACCACCATCTCATCACATCACCACCACCTCATCTCCACCACCACCTCATCACCACCACCACCTCATCACATCCATCATCACCACCACCACCTCATCACCACCACCACCTCATCTTCACATCCAGTACCTCATCTCCACCACCACCTCATCTCCACCACCACCTCATAACCACCACCACCTCATCACCACCACCACCACCTCATCTCCACCACCACCTCATCACCACCACCACGTACCTCATCTCCACCACCACCTCATCTCCACTACCACCTCATCACCACCACCACCGCATCTCCACCACCACCTCATCACCACCACCACCTCATCACCACCACCACCTCATCTCCACCACCACCTCATCACCATCACCACCTCATCTCCACCACCACCACATCATCTCCACCACCACCACCTCATCACCACCACCACCTCAACTCCACCACCACCTCATCACCACCACCACCTCATCACCACCACCACCTCATCTTCACATCCAGTACCTCATCTCCACCACCATCTCATCTCCACCACCACCACCTCATCACCACCACCACCTCATCTCCACCACCACCACCTCATCACCACCACCACCTCATCTTCACATCCAGTACCTCATCTCCACCACCACCTCATCACCACCACCACCACCACCACCTCATCACCACCACCACCTCATCTTCACATCCAGTACCTCATCTCCACCACCACCTCATCTCCACCACCACCTCATCACCACCACCACCTCATCACCACCACCACCACCTCATCACCACCACCACCTCATCTCCACCACCACCTCATCACCACCACCACCTCATCTCCACCACCACCTCATCTCCACCACCACCTCATCTCCACCACCACCTCATCACCACCACCACCTCATCTCCACCACCACCTCATCACCACCACCACCACCTCATCTCCACCACCACCTCATCACCACCACCACGTCATCACCACCACCACCTCATCTCCACCACCACCTCATCACCACCACCACGTCATCACCACCACCACCTCATCTCCACCACCACCTCATCTCCACCACCACCTCATCACCACCACCACCTCATCTTCACATCCAGTACCTCATCTCCACCACCACCTCATCACCACCACCACCTCATCACCACCACCACCACCTCATCTTCACATCCAGTACCTCATCTCCACCACCACCTCATCACCACCACCACCTCATCACCACCACCACCACCTCATCACCACCACCACCTCATCTCCACAACCACCGCATCTCCACCACCACCTCATCTCCACCACCACCTCATCACCACCACCACCTCATCTCCACCACCACCTCATCACCACCTCATCTTCAAGTGATTATGTGGAGAGGGACAGAACCCAGAGGGACAGAACCCAGAGGGACAGAACCCAGAAGGACAGAGGGAGAGGGACAAAACCCAGAGGGAGAGGGACAGAACCCAGAGGGAGAGAGGGACAGAACCCAGAGGGACAGAACCAGAGGAAGAGGGACAGAACCCAGAGGGATAGAACCCAGAGGGACAGAACCAGAGGAAGAGGGACAGAACCCAGAGGGATAGAACCCAGAGGAAGAGGGACAGAACCCAGTGGATGAGGGACAGAACCCAGTGGATGAGGGACAGAACCCAGAGGAAGAGAGACAGAACCCAGTGGATGAGGGACAGAACCCAGTGGATGAGGGACAGAACCCAGAGGAAGAGAGACTAAAAACAGAGGGAGAGAGAGAGAAAGAAAACAAGATGCAGTTGTTCCACCAGCGTCAGAGTGACTAGGTCAACTGGCGCCTCCACATCAACACAGCCGCTTGTTTACAACTGCGTCAGCAACACTCACACGTGCAGAGCAGCCAAAGCACAGAAACCGCGCCAGAGTTTACCATGGAGGGGGAACAAGCGGGAAAGAGAGAGACAATGATTGTTTCGCAATCTTTAGTCGTCTCTCTCTCTCTCTCTCTCTCACACACACGCTTCTATTCCCCTCCCGGGTAAACGCCGGTTTTGGTTTCTGTGTTTTGGAGTCGCGCTGCACGCAGGTGTGAGTGTCGGAGACACTCTTGTCAGTTGAGTGAGTCACCAGTGGCTCTAATCTCTCTGTGGGCTTTAAGTCACATTAATTTGCTACACGTGGCCTACGTCTTACAGCTGATGTTTTTTGTTTTTTTGGGGGGGGACTGAGTTTTATATTCTGTTTTAAAAAGGCTATAGAGAAAAACACATTCGATAGCCTCTGTCCCAAATGGAACTCTACTACCTATATAGTCCACTCCTTTAGTTCTCTACCCAGAGTTCTCTACCCATAGTTTTACACCCATAGTTTTACACCCATAGTTTTACACCCATAGTTTTGCACCCATAGTTTTCTACCCATAGTTTTCTACCCGTAGTTCTCTAACCATAGGACTCTGGTCTATAGTAGTGGTCTATAGTAGTGTAGCATATAGGACTCTGGTCTATAGTAGTGGTCTATAGTTGTGGTCTATAGTAGTGTAGCATATAGGACTCTGGTCTATAGTAGTGCAGCATATAGGACTCTGGTCTATAGTAGTGGTCTATAGTAGTGGTCTATAGTAGTGGTCTATAGTAGTGGTCTATAGTAGTGGTCTATAGTAGTGGTCTATAGTAGTGCAGTATATAGGACTCTGGTCTATAGTAGTGCAGTATATAGGACTCTGGTCTATAGTAGTGGTCTATAGTAGTGGTCTATAGTAGTGCAGCATATAGGACTGGTCTATAGTAGTGTAGCATATAGGACTCTGGTCTATAGTAGTGCAGCATATAGGACTCTGGTCTATAGTAGTGGTCTATAGTAGTGGTCTATAGTAGTGGTCTATAGTAGTGGTCTATAGTAGTGGTCTATAGTAGTGCAGTATATAGGACTCTGGTCTATAGTAGTGGTCTATAGTAGTGGTCTATAGTAGTGCAGCATATAGGACTCTGGTCTATAGTAGTGGTCTATAGTAGTGCAGTATATAGGACTCTGGTCTATAGTAGTGGTCTATAGTAGTGGTCTATAGTAGTGCAGCATATAGGACTGGTCTATAGTAGTGTAGCATATAGGACTCTGGTCTATAGTAGTGGTCTATAGTAGTGTAGCATATAGGACTCTGGTCTATAGTAGTGTAGCATATAGGACTCTGGTCTATAGTAGTGGTCTATAGTAGTGTAGCATATAGGACTCTGGTCTATAGTAGTGTAGCATATAGGACTCTGGTCTATAGTAGTGGTCTATAGTAGTGGTCTATAGTAGTGGTCTATAGTAGTGGTCTATAGTAGTGGTCTATAGTAGTGGTCTATAGTAGTGCATCATATAGGACTCTGGTCTATAGTAGTGCATCATATAGGACTCTGGTCTATAGTAGTGGTCTATAGTAGTGGTCTATAGTAGTGGTCTATAGTAGTGGTCTATAGTAGTGCAGCATATAGGACTCTGGTCTATAGTAGTGTAGCATATAGGACTCTGGTCTATAGTAGTGGTCTATAGTAGTGGTCTATAGTAGTGTAGCATATAGGACTCTGGTCTATAGTAGTGGTCTATAGTAGTGTAGCATATAGGACTCTGGTCTATAGTAGTGCATCATATAGGACTCTGGTCTATAGTAGTGGTCTATAGTAGTGCAGCATATAGGACTCTGGTCTATAGTAGTGGTCTATAGTAGTGGTCTATAGTAGTGATCTATAGTAGTGGTCTATAGTAGTGCAGCATATAGGACTCTGGTCTATAGTAGGGGTCTATAGTAGTGATCTATAGTAGTGGTCTATAGTAGTGGTCTATAGTAGTGATCTATAGTAGTGGTCTATAGTAGTGCATCATATAGGACTCTGGTCTATAGTAGTGGTCTATAGTAGTGTAGCATATAGGACTCTGGTCTATAGTAGTGGTCTATAGTAGTGGTCTATAGTAGTGGTCTATAGTAGTGCAGCATATAGGACTCTGGTCTATAGTAGTGGTCTATAGTAGTGGTCTATAGTAGTGGTCTATAGTAGTGCAGCATATAGGACTGGTCTATAGTAGTGGTCTATAGTAGTGGTCTATAGTAGTGGTCTATAGTAGTGGTCTATAGTAGTGCAGCATATAGGACTCTGGTCTATAGTAGTGTAGCATATAGGACTCTGGTCTATAGTAGTGGTCTATAGTAGTGTAGCATATAGGACTCTGGTCTATAGTAGTGGTCTATAGTAGTGGTCTATAGTAGTGTAGCATATAGGACTGGTCTATAGTAGTGCATCATATAGGACTCTGGTCTATAGTAGTGCAGCATATAGGACTCTGGTCTATAGTAGTGGTCTATAGTAGTGTAGCATATAGGACTCTGGTCTATAGTAGTGGTCTATAGTAGTGGTCTATAGTAGTGGTCTATAGTAGTGGTCTATAGTAGTGGTCTATAGTAGTGGTCTATAGTAGTGCAGCATATAGGACTCTGGTCTATAGTAGTGGTCTATAGTAGTGGTCTATAGTAGTGATCTATAGTAGTGGTCTATAGTAGTGCAGCATATAGGACTCTGGTCTATAGTAGGGGTCTATAGTAGTGATCTATAGTAGTGGTCTATAGTAGTGGTCTATAGTAGTGATCTATAGTAGTGGTCTATAGTAGTGCATCATATAGGACTCTGGTCTATAGTAGTGGTCTATAGTAGTGTAGCATATAGGACTCTGGTCTATAGTAGTGGTCTATAGTAGTGGTCTATAGTAGTGGTCTATAGTAGTGCAGCATATAGGACTCTGGTCTATAGTAGTGGTCTATAGTAGTGGTCTATAGTAGTGGTCTATAGTAGTGCAGCATATAGGACTGGTCTATAGTAGTGGTCTATAGTAGTGGTCTATAGTAGTGGTCTATAGTAGTGGTCTATAGTAGTGCAGCATATAGGACTCTGGTCTATAGTAGTGTAGCATATAGGACTCTGGTCTATAGTAGTGGTCTATAGTAGTGTAGCATATAGGACTCTGGTCTATAGTAGTGGTCTATAGTAGTGGTCTATAGTAGTGTAGCATATAGGACTGGTCTATAGTAGTGCATCATATAGGACTCTGGTCTATAGTAGTGCAGCATATAGGACTCTGGTCTATAGTAGTGGTCTATAGTAGTGTAGCATATAGGACTCTGGTCTATAGTAGTGGTCTATAGTAGTGGTCTATAGTAGTGGTCTATAGTAGTGGTCTATAGTAGTGGTCTATAGTAGTGGTCTATAGTAGTGCATCATATAGGACTCTGGTCTATAGTAGTGTAGCAGATAGGACTCTGGTCTATAGTAGTGGTCTATTCTAGTGGTCTATAGTAGTGCAGCATATAGGACTCTGGTCTATAGTAGTGGTCTATAGTAGTGGTCTATAGTAGTGGTCTATAGTAGTGTAGCATATAGGACTCTGGTCTATAGTAGTGGTCTATAGTAGTGGTCTATAGTAGTGTAGCATATAGGACTCTGGTCTATAGTAGTGGTCTATAGTAGTGGTCTATAGTAGTGGTCTATAGTAGTGGTCTATAGTAGTGCAGTATATAGGACTCTGGTCTATAGTAGTGGTCTATAGTAGTGTAGCATATAGGACTCTGGTCTATAGTAGTGGTCTATAGTAGTGTAGCATATAGGACTCTGGTCTATAGTAGTGGTCTATAGTAGTGGTCTATAGTAGTGGTCTATAGTAGTGTAGCATATAGGACTGGTCTATAGTAGTGGTCTATAGTAGTGTAGCATATAGGACTCTGGTCTATAGTAGTGGTCTATAGTAGTGGTCTATAGTAGTGGTCTATAGTAGTGCAGCATATAGGACTCTGGTCTATAGTAGTGGTCTATAGTAGTGGTCTATAGTAGTGCAGCATATAGGACTGGTCTATAGTAGTGGTCTATAGTAGTGGTCTATAGTAGTGGTCTATAGTAGTGGTCTATAGTAGTGTAGCATATAGGACTCTGGTCTATAGTAGTGCAGCATATAGGACTCTGGTCTATAGTAGTGGTCTATAGTAGTGGTCTATAGTAGTGCAGCATATAGGACTGGTCTATAGTAGTGGTCTATAGTAGTGGTCTATAGTAGTGTAGCATATAGGACTCTGGTCTATAGTAGTGGTCTATAGTAGTGTAGCATATAGGACTCTGGTCTATAGTAGTGGTCTATAGTAGTGTAGCATATAGGACTCTGGTCTATAGTAGTGGTCTATAGTAGTGGTCTATAGTAGTGGTCTATAGTAGTGGTCTATAGTAGTGGTCTATAGTAGTGGTCTATAGTAGTGGTCTATAGTAGTGTAGCATATAGGACTCTGGTCTATAGTAGTGGTCTATAGTAGTGCAGCATATAGGACTCTGGTCTATTGTAGTGGTCTATAGTAGTGATCTATAGTAGTGGTCTATAGTAGTGCAGTATATAGGACTCTGGTCTATAGTAGTGGTCTATAGTAGTGGTCTATAGTAGTGTAGCATATAGGACTCTGGTCTATATTAGTGGTCTATAGTAGTGCAGCATATAGGACTCTGGTCTATAGTAGTGGTCTATAGTAGTGGTCTATAGTAGTGGTCTATAGTAGTGGTCTATAGTAGTGGTCTATAGTAGTGCAGCATATAGGGAGTAGGGTACCATTTGAGACAGAGGGTGTTTGTTGTTCACTCCCTAAGACAAACACTCCTGGTTGTTACCACGGTACAGTACAGGGACAAACGAGTGTGTTCGACCTTGGCTCTCCTCCCTCCGGGCACTCAGGGTAACCTAGGCAACACGTATAACGTTGTACCGTTCAGTCTAGCCTCTGTCTGCTACCAAGAACTGTAGGGCCAAGAACATCTGGTTGACGTATTTGGTAGCTTGGTAAACTATATTTTCAGAGTAGCTTCCCTAACACTGCCTTCTACAGCTACTATTAGCCTTCTACAGCTACTATTAGCCTTCTACAGCTACTATTAGCCTTCTACAGCTACTATTAGCCTTCTACAGCTACTATTAGCCTTCTACAGCTACTATTAGCCTACTACAGCTACTATTAGCCTTCTACAGCTACTATTAGCCTTCTACAGCTACTATTAGCCTACTACAGCTACTATTAGCCTACTACAGCTACTATTAGCCTTCTACAGCTACTATTAGCCTACTACAGCTACTATTAGCCTTCTACAGCTACTATTAGCCTTCTACAGCTGAAGTAGGGCTGGGCAATATGGACAACAAATCACATCGCCATATCTTTCACAGTTGTGACAGTATTTTATGTTTTTTTAATATAATAAATATGCTTTGAGTAGGTCATGACCCTTTGGGGGGTGGGGGGGGGGGGGCAACACATCAAATAATCAGATTTTGTTTTATACTCTTCAATTCAACTTCAAACCCCCCAAAAAATAACTTTCAGCATTTTTTTTTGAAATTCCTACACTTGTTCTTATTATTTCGTCACTGTGCCACACAGGGCTGTATGGTAAGACCCAAACATCTAGGGCCTTTGGTAATTGGTGAACTGTTGGACTTTTATAATGCCATAGTTGGAATATATTGGGCAGCATCTTGAATACGTTGTTGTTTGACAAGACAACGAATGAATAAGCCAAGGGAGGAATGATTGACCCGGGTAGGAACCTGTTAGGTTCTAAAATAAACAGAGTAAAACTCACTGACGAATAGGAGAAGCTCAAACCAAGTGTATATGAATACCCTCTACTGGGGGCGGAGTCAACTCCTAGACGGCCAATACATCTCTGTTGCTAGGCAGGACTTTAGTGATATGCCTTTTCTTTCTCACTTTATCTGACCTGACCTCAGCACCCCAAATCGCTCACTCCTCTGCGGCTGTCCTACCGTATCGGTTGACTGGAACCACACTGTGGCCCTTCTCCTCTCTATAGCGATACCCGAGACTGAACAACACCATGTTCTTTCTGTACTCCCCTTTCTCACTCAGTAGATGTCCTCAGTTCTAATATGCTGACATGAATAAGGATATGCAATTGTTCAAGTTTAGAAGTTAGTCCCCGACAGAACCAAAGTGTTGGTCAGTGTTTCCAGGGAGAGGACCCTAAATTTGATGTTTTCTTGCTTCATGTAGCTAGCTAACATAATCATAACTTTGTCTAATTCCTCTCTGATTGAGAATATACAGTTGCGCAACCAGCATGCTTATCTAGGTATACACCAGCACTACCAGGTTGTATTAGCAAAGCTACGTTTGCTCTGACTCTGAGTACATTTAGCAAGCTAGCTAGCCAGCTAACTAGCGATTAGCGTTAGCGGCTAACACAATGTATTATTTTTTTTAGCCACAACTTGGCATGAAAAGACAAACTAATCGTGTCATTGTGGAACGCTTGTGGAAAGCAGCATGTCACCAACATCTTGTTGTATCTGTCTGAGCGCGCAGACTGGAGAGCATTGGGATTCAAACTTCATCAGAATCTCTGTGGACCCCATTTTCTTTCCCTCCAAGGATTTTTTACCGGTAAAAACCAAAACCGGTCCGTGCGTTAGAACCGGTAAAAACCCAAACCGGTCCGTGCGTTAGAACCGGTAAAAACCCAAACCGGTCCGTGCGTTAGAACCAGTAAAAACCCAAACCGGTCCGTGCGTTAGAACCAGTAAAAACCCAAACCGGTCCGTGCGTCAGCACCGGTAAAAACCCAAACCGGTCCGTTCGTCAGCACCGGTAAAAACCCAAACCGGTCCGTTCATCAGAACCGGTATGCAGTAAAATACGGTTCACCTCCCAGACCTGAGCTGAAGTCACCAACACAACTAGACTTGAAGAAACTGCAGAGACTTAACAGCTTTAAACTGTTTTTCAAATCAAATCAAATCAAATCAAATGTATTTATATAGCCCTTCGTACATCAGCTGATATCTCAAAGTGCTGTACAGAAACCCAGCCTAAAACCCCAAACAGCAAGCAATGCAGGTGTAGAAGCACCTGAATAACTGATATCGTTATATACTGATATAGTTAGGTTGTGTGGTGCCTAAGAACAGCCATGGTATATTGGCCATATACCACACCCCCTCGGACCTTATTGCTTAATCATACCACACTGAGGACTTGTGGCTTAGCTTTCCACACAAGCTATTATAGTACAGAAAACACAGACACGCCTCATCTCTCCAGCCGCTGGTGAGCTACCAATACCTGCTGCTGTTAGACCGTCTGTTGAAGATGAAGGGACCAATATAGCCAGACCGACGGCTCTGTGGTCGAGCTTCTCTAACATGGAGCAGAGCTGTCCAGGGACTCTGCATATATCACTGTTCCAGGTTGAATGAGTCTGACTTGAATGAGTTCTGTTCAACAATCATATCCCCCCCCCCCCCCCACCACACCACCACTGTATCTAGATGGACCCCCCCACCACCACTTTATCCAGACGGACCCCCTCCCTGTGTCAATCTTCAGGAATCACTGGATAATAGGAACTAGAGCAGTCAAGTCCCTCTACACACTCATGCACGCACACACACTCACGTACGTACGCACACACACTCACTTACGCACACACACACACACAGAGACTCGCGTACGCATGCACGCACACACACTCACTCACGTACGCACACACACACACACACACACACATACACACTCACGTCCGCACACACACACACACACTTCAACCAGTTATTTGGCTCAGTTTAGCGTTTTGATCCTCAGTGAATGCGTCCCAGAGTTATTTCTTTAGCCTAAATCAGGCGTGTTAAGTAGTGTAAATGAGAGCAGCGCTGCCTGCTAGCCCTTTGGACTGACTGATAAAACCCCCCCCTCAGGGTTTGCTGGAGGAAACAGCTTTCCTAATCGGGGAGATTTGAGCCGGTCTCTACTCTCTCTGGTTTCTGATCACAGTGTGTCAAAATGGGACAGTTTTTGTAAAGTGGTAATGAGAAATAAATCACTCCATTTAATCTGCAGAAATACTCTGCTTATTGCTTTTAAGTCTGCTTGATGGAAAACATCATGATGGGAGGGAGGGAGGGAGGGAGAGAGGGAGGGAGAGGGAGGGAGGGAGGGAGATGGAGGGAGGGAGAGAGAGAGAGAGGGAGAGGGAGGGAGAGAGGGAGAGTGAGGAAGGGAGGGAGAGAGGGAGGGAGGGAGAGAGAGAGGAGGGAGAGGGGGAGAGGGAGAGAGAGAGAGGGAGAGAGAGGGAGAGTGAGGAAGGGAGGGAGGGAGAGAGAGAGAGAGGGAGAGGGAGGGAGAGAGGGAGAGTGAGGAAGGGAGGGAGAGAGGGAGGGAGGGAGAGAGAGAGGAGGGAGAGGGGGAGAGGGAGAGAGAGAGAGGGAGAGAGAGGGAGAGTGAGGAAGGGAGGGAGGGAGGGAGGGAGAGAGGGAGAGTGAGGAAGGGAGGGAGAGAGGGGGAGAGGGAGGGAGAGTGAGGGATGCAGAAAGAGGAAGGGAGAGAGAGAGAAGCATTATGATTAAGTGTAAATAGTTCCGTTGCTTATAGATGTATTTGACAGAGTGGATATGTATTTCTGTATCCCAAATGGCTCCCTATTAAATCAGATGTATTTGACAGAGTGGATATGTATTTCTGTATCCCAAATGGCTCCCTATAAAATCAGATGTATTTGACAGAGTGGATATGTATTCTGTATCCCAAATGGCTCCCTATTAAATCAGATGTATTTGACAGAGTGGATATGTATTTCTGTATCCCAAATGGCTCCCTATTAAATCAGATGTATTTGACAGAGTGGATATGTATTTCTGTATCCCAAATGGCTCCCTATTAAATCAGATGTATTTGACAGAGTGGATATGTATTCTGTATCCCAAATGGCTCCCTATAAAATCAGATGTATTTGACAGAGTGGATATGTATTCTGTATCCCAAATGGCTCCCTATAAAATCAGATGTATTTGACAGAGTGGATATGTATTTCTGTATCCCAAATGGCTCCCTATAAAATCAGATGTATTTGACAGAGTGGATATGTATTTCTGTATCCCAAATGGCTCCCTATTAAATCAGATGTATTTGACAGAGTGGATATGTATATCTGTATCCCAAATGGCTCCCTATAAAATCAGATGTATTTGACAGAGTGGATATGTATTTCTGTATCCCAAATGGCTCCCTATTAAATCAGATGTATTTGACAGAGTGGATATGTATTTCTGTATCCCAAATGGCTCCCTATAAAATCAGATGTATTTGACAGAGTGGATATGTATTCTGTATCCCAAATGGCTCCCTATAAAATCAGATGTATTTGACAGAGTGGATATGTATATCTGTGTCCCAAATGGCTCCCTATTAAATCAGATGTATTTGACAGAGTGGATATGTATTCTGTATCCCAAATGGCTCCCTATAAAATCAGATGTATTTGACAGAGTGGATATGTATTCTGTGTCCCAAATGGCTCCCTATTAAATCAGATGTATTTGACAGAGTGGATATGTATTCTGTATCCCAAATGGCTCCCTATAAAATCAGATGTATTTGACAGAGTGGATATGTATTTCTGTATCCCAAATGGCTCCCTATAAAATCAGATGTATTTGACAGAGTGGATATGTATTTCTGTATCCCAAATGGCTCCCTATAAAATCAGATGTATTTGACAGAGTGGATATGTATTTCTGTATCCCAAATGGCTCCCTATAAAATCAGATGTATTTGACAGAGTGGATATGTATTTCTGTATCCCAAATGGCTCCAAATGACTGACTATTAGAAATGCCTCAGTAGTTTCTAGTGAGCTGACTGGCCATGCATACACAGAGACTTATGATCAAACTCCTATGGATCGCCGTCTCTCTCTCACACGTGGGGGGGGGGGCTGCAGTGTGTACTGTGTCTATGTCTTAGTGATGGAGGAGGGGGGGGGGGGCTGCAGTGTGTGCTGTGTCTATGTCTTAGTGATGGAGGGGGGGGCTGCAGTGTGTGCTGTGTCTATGTCTTAGTGATGGAGGGGGGGCTGCAGTGTGTGCTGTGTCTATGTCTTAGTGATGGAGGGGGGGGGGGGCTGCAGTGTGTACTGTGTCTATGTCTTAGTGATGGAGGGGGGGGGGGGGGGCTGCAGTGTGTACTGTGTCTATGTCTTAGTGATGGACGGGGGGGGGGAGCTGCAGTGTGTACTGTGTCTATGTCTTCACACTCAGAGCCCTGGTAATTGAAAATGTATATTACAATACAGTCCTTTCGGTCCTCCCACGCACCACACAAACACACACACACACTCCCGCGCCCCACACACACGCCTGCACACACACACCACACACACACACACACACACTCCCGCTCCACACACACCCCACACACACGGCGTTCATTCAGCGTTCAGAACCATTATCTTTCCTTAATGAAGAGTGTGTCGAGGAGCTCCCCACTCTGCTCCCAGGTTTTCATTTCAATGATCAACTTCACTGATTACTGTCACCGTTTAATGATCGAGCTGGCGATAAGCTTGACCCCCTGTTAGAGAGATCAAATGGTGGTCTGGAAGGTTCTGTGGAGGCCTCAGTACCGTCACACAGCTCTACAGTATACTCCCCCCAGTATATCCCCCCAGTATATCCCCCCCAGTATATCCCCCCCAGTATATCCCCCCAGTATATCCCCCCCAGTATATCCCCCCAGTATATCCCCCCCAGTATATCCCCCCCCAGTATACCCCCCCAGTATATCCCCCCATTATATCCCCCCAGTATATCCCCCCCCAGTATATCCCCCCAGTATACCCCCCCCAGTATATCTCCCCCCAGTATATCCCCCCCAGTATATCCCCCCAGTATATCCCCCCCAGTATATCCCCCCCAGTATATCCCCCCCCAGTATATCCCCCCCCAGTATATCCCCCCCCCAGTATACCCCCCCAGTATATCCCCCCATTATATCCCCCCCCAGTATATCCCCCCCCAGTATATCCCCCCAGTATATCCCCCCAGTATATCCCCCCAGTATATCTCCCCCCAGTATATCCCCCCCAGTATATCCCCCCCCAGTATACCCCCCCAGTATATCCCCCCATTATATCCCCCCCAGTATATCCCCCCCAGTATATCCCCCCAGTATACCCCCCCAGTATATCCCCCCATTATATCCCCCCCTGTATATCCCCCCCCAGTATATCCCCCCAGTATACCCCCCCCAGTATATCTCCCCCCAGTATATCCCCCCCAGTATATCCCCCCAGTATATCCCCCCCCAGTATATCCCCCCCAGTATATCCCCCCCCAGTATATCCCCCCCAGTATATCCCCCCCCAGTATACCCCCCCAGTATATCCCCCCATTATATCCCCCCCCAGTATATCCCCCCCAGTATATCCCCCCAGTATATCCCCCCAGTATATCCCCCCAGTATATCTCCCCCCAGTATATCCCCCCCAGTATATCCCCCCCCAGTATATCCCCCCCAGTATACCCCCCCAGTATATCCCCCCATTATATCCCCCCCCAGTATATCCCCCCCCAGTATATCCCCCCAGTATATCCCCCCAGTATATCCCCCCATTATATCCCCCCCAGTATATCCCCCCAGTATACCCCCCCAGTATACCCCCCCAGTATACCCCCCCAGTATACCCCCCCAGTATATCCCCCCAGTATATCCCCCCCAGTATATCCCCCCCCAGTATATCCCCCCCAGTATATCCCCCCCAGTATATCCCCCCCAGTATATCCCCCCCAGTATATCCCCCCCAGTATATCCCCCCCAGTATATCCCCCCCAGTATATCCCCCCCTGACATATTAGGAATATGTAGGTTTGTTTTGTTATATGATTGAGCTGATCTAAAGCAGAGACAGTGGATGTTTCCCAGAGGAATGTAGCAATGCCCCCTGGGTGTTTACTGTCTGTTCTGTGTCTGAAAGGTTGAACACTGTTCCTCTTGTTTTAAAGGTGCAATATGCAGAAATCACTCCACCCTTTCCTGTTTGCTAAAATTGGAATAGTTTGCTTAATATTTTTTTTTTTTTTTTTTGTGACACAAGTCATTTATAATGTAGAGAACCGTGGCGTTTAAGATGAGGGAGGACACTTTTTTTTCCCATGAGCACAGCCTTGTGTCTATTACAGCATATTCCATTCACCCAGTTCAGTGATAGGTTTAGGCTACTGTCATTCATATTCCATTCACCCAGTTCAGTGATAGGTGTAGGCTACTGTCATTCATATTCCATTCACCCAGTTCAGTGATAGGTGTAGGCTACTGTCATTCATATTCCATTCACCCAGTTCAGTGATAGGTTTAGGCTACTACATGATACTGTAATGTTCCCCTATACCCATCGTGAGGTTGTGTAACGGCTGATGGAGGGAGTGGAGGACCAAGGTGCAGCGTGGGACGTGTTCATGTTTGTTTATTGACACTAAATACAAACAGAACAAAGGGAATACCAGAAACAGTCCTGAAAGGTGACAACAACACTAAACAGAAAACAACTACCCACAAACACCCAGGTGGGGAAAAAGCTACCTAAGTATGGTTCCCAATCAGAGACGACGATCGACCCCTGTCCCTGACAGTCATTACTGAATAATACCGGTAGCTAGCTGTAGTGAATGACTCTCCCTGACAGTCATTACTGAATAATACCGGTAGCTAGCTGTAGTGAATGAGTCTCCCTGACAGTCATTACTGAATAATACCGGTAGCTAGCTGTAGTGAATGAGTCTCCCTGACAGTCATTACTGAATAATACCGGTAGCTAGCTGTAGTGAATGACCCTCCCTGACAGTCATTACTGAATAATACCAGTAGCTAGCTGTAGTGAATGAGTCTCCCTGACAGTCATTACTGAATAATACCGGTAGCTAGCTGTAGTGAATGACCCTCCCTGACAGTCATTACTGAATAATACCAGTAGCTAGCTGTAGTGAATGACTCTCCCTGACAACCATACCTGGCCGAAAACAAAGACATACAAACACATAGAAACAGAACATAGAACGCCCACCCAAATCACACCCTGACCAACCCAATATTAGAGACATAACAAGCTCTCTACGGTCAGGGCGTGACAGGTTGCTACAACCTGACCTAGGAAATAAAGATTACAGGGTAGGTGCACACAGGTCGAGAGTGTTTAGGTGTTTTTATTTTTATGAAATTTACTTGACGAGGATGGTCCTCCCCTTCCTCCTCTGATGATGGTCCTCCCCTTCCTCCTCTGATGATGTTCCTCCCCTTCCTCCTCTGATGATGTTCCTCCCCTTCCTACTCTGATGATGTTCCTCCCCTTCCTCCTCTGAGGAGATCCTCCCCTTCCTCCTCTGAGGAGATCCTCCCCTTCCTCCTCTGAGGAGATCATCCCCTTCCTCCTCTGAGGAGGTTCTCCCCTTCCTCCTCTGAGGAGGTTCTCCCCTTCCTCCTCTGAGGAGGTCTTCCCCTTCCTCCTCTAAGGAGATCCTCCCCTTCCTCCTCTGAGGAGATCCTCCCCTTCCTCCTCTGAGGAGCCTCCGCTGGTAGAGAATCATTGTACCGTCTAAACCACTGTGAAATATTTGTTTCGTTAAACCGAAAATATAGTTTTTTCAGGTGTTTTGAAACTGATGTAGAAAACCGCAAGTAAAAGATGCAAAGACAAATCTTAAGAACGGGAAGCATAGAAATAGCGAACATAGAACGGATTTACTGCTTCTTATACCTGCTTTCAATGAGAATCACAGATCTATAACGGACATTTCTATGTGAATTTGTTCTGGTCGGCCAAAAAGTTACAAATTGCAGCTTTGACAACATGCTCAATCCCAGTTATCCAGGCTTCTGTGGCTGTCTGTCTCCCTGTACACACACACACACACACACACACACACACACACACACACACACACACACACACACACACACACACACACACACACACACACACACACACAGAGACAGACACAACATAACACAAGACGACCCAGGATGACCTAGATCAGAACAATCTGAATCACATATACTTAAGCAATAAGGCACAAGAGGGTGTGGTATATGGCCACTATATCACGGGATGTTCATAGCCACGACACAATGCGGAGTGCCTGGATACAGCCCTTAGCCGTGATAAATTAGGCATATACCAAAAACCCTCAAGGTGTCTTATTATAAACTATTTACCGATGTAATTTTAACCGTAAAAATATATGTGTTGTCATACCCATGGTATACGGTCTGATATAACACGACTGTCAGCCAATCAGCATTCAGGGCTTGAACCAGCCAGTAGTACAATATAGAATAGAATGCTCCGACCAAACCACCCAGTTTATAATATAGAATAGAATGCTCCAACCAAACCACCCAGTAGTATAATATAGAATAGAATGTTCCGACCAAACCACCCAGTTTATAATATAGAATAGAATGTTCCAACCAAACTACCCAGTAGTAGAATATAGAATAGAATGTTCCAACCAAACCACCCCGTTTATAATATAGAATAGAATGTTCCAACCAAACTACCCTGTTTATAATATAGAATAGAATGCTCCAACCAAACCACCCAGTTTATAATATAGAATAGAATGTTCCAGCCAAACCACCCAGTTTATAATATAGAATAGAATGTTCCAGCCAAACTACCCTGTTTATAATAAAGAATAGAATGCTCTGACCAAACCACCCAGTAGTATAATATAGAATAGAATGCTCTGACCAAACCACCCAGTAGTAGAATATAGAATAGAATGCTCCGACCAAACCACCCAGTTTATAATATAGAATAGAATGTTCCAACCAAACTACCCTGTTTATAATATAGAATAGAATGTTCCAACCAAACCACCCCGTTTATAATATAGAATAGAATGTTCCAACCAAACTACCCTGTTTATAATATAGAATAGAATGCTCCAACCAAACCACCCAGTTTATAATATAGAATAGAATGTTCCAGCCAAACCACCCAGTTTATAATATAGAATAGAATGTTCCAGCCAAACTACCCTGTTTATAATAAAGAATAGAATGCTCTGACCAAACCACCCAGTAGTATAATATAGAATAGAATGCTCTGACCAAACCACCCAGTAGTAGAATATAGAATAGAATGCTCCGACCAAACCACCCAGTTTATAATATAGAATAGAATGCTCCGACCAAACCACCCAGTAGTATAATATAGAATAGAATGCTCTGACCAAACTACCCAGTAGAATATAGAATAGAATGCTCTGACCAAACCACCCAGTAGTAGAATAACTACCAAAACATTCTGCTGACTTCCAAAAGAATGTCAGGAATGTCAGGAATCAGCATGACTCATGGGAACTTTCCATCATTATTTGGGTCAGTCCTATTTAGATAAAGCAGGAACAACACAGTTTGTCTGATTACGTACATAACATTAGATTATTTCCTCCAATGTTGTTTTCCTTTCCAAAGTAAAGCTTTTCCTCCATACGGTCATAGTCTGACTCAGAGGTTGTGTTTGACACGTGTTTGTCTCTTCGATCGGCTACAGCTGGTGTTTCTCAACACCCAGATACATATTGAAGTGTCCAGCTGGTGTTTCTGAACACCCAGATACATATTGTAGTGTCCAGCTGGTGTTTCTCAACACCCAGATACATATTGTAGTGTCCAGCTGGTGTTTCTCAACACCCAGATACATATTGAAGTGTCCAGCTGGTGTTTCTCAACACCCAGATACATATTGTAGTGTCCAGCTGGTGTTTCTCAACACCCAGATACATATTGAAGTGTCCAGCTGGTGTTTCTCAACACCCAGATACATATTGAAGTGTCCAGCTGGTGTTTCCCAACACCCAGATACATATTGAAGTGTCCAGCTGGTGTTTCTCAACACCCAGATACATATTGAAGTGTCCAGCTGGTGTTTCTCAAAGGCTAATTTCACTTCTAAACAAACACTCATTTTCTTATCAGCAGCGACGCTTACAGAGATTGTCCATCGTCAGGGGCTGTGGTAGGGTGAGAGCGTAAATTCCTAGACAGAATGAAAGATGTGCACACACACAAAGACATTGTTTGGTTGGTCCTCTCCTCTCAGGACGTCGTGTCCAGGAACACACAGCAGCTCTATGGTCGGTCCTCTCCTCTCAGGACGTCGTGTCCAGGAACACACAGCAGCTCTATGGTCGGCCCTCTCCTCTCAGGACGTCGTGTCCAGGAACACACAGCAGCTCTATGGTCGGTCCTCTCCTCTCAGGACGTTGTGTCCAGGAACACACAGCAGCTCTATGGTCGGTCCTCTCAGGACGTCGTGTCCAGGAACACACAGCAGCTCGATGGTCGGTCCTCTCCTCTCAGGACATTGTGTCCAGGAACACACAGCAGCTCTATGGTCGGTCCTCTCAGGACATTGTGTCCAGGAACACACAGCAGCTCTATGGTCGGTCCTCTCAGGACATTGTGTCCAGGAACACACAGCAGCTCTATGGTCGGTCCTCTCAGGACGTTGTGTCCAGGAACACACAGCAGCTCTATGGTCGGTCCTCTCAGGACGTTGTGTCCAGGAACACACAGCAGCTCTATGGTCGGTCCTCTCAGGACGTTGTGTCCAGGAACACACAGCAGCTCTATGGTCGGTCCTCTCAGGACGTTGTGTCCAGGAACACACAGCAGCTCTATGGTCGGTCCTCTCAGGACGTTGTGTCCAGGAACACACAGCAGCTCAATGGTCGGTCCTCTCCTCTCAGGACATCGTGTCCAGGAACACACAGCAGCTCTATGGTCGGTCCTCTCAGGACGTTGTGTCCAGGAACACACAGCAGCTCTATGGTCGGTCCTCTCAGGACGTTGTGTCCAGGAACACACAGCAGCTCTATGGTCGGTCCTCTCAGGACGTTGTGTCCAGGAACACACAGCAGCTCTATGGTCGGTCCTCTCAGGACGTTGTGTCCAGGAACACACAGCAGCTCAATGGTCGGTCCTCTCCTCTCAGGACATCGTGTCCAGGAACACACAGCAGCTCTATGGTCGGTCCTCTCAGGACGTTGTGTCCAGGAACACACGCAGCTCTATGGTCGGTCCTCTCAGGACGTTGTGTCCAGGAACACACAGCAGCTCTATGGTCGGTCCTCTCAGGACGTTGTGTCCAGGAACACACAGCAGCTCTATGGTCGGTCCTCTCAGGACGTAGTATCCAGGAACACACAGCAGCTCAATGGTCGGTCCTCTCCTCTCAGGACGTTGTGTCCAGGAACACACAGCAGCTCTATGGTCGGTCCTCTCCTCTCAGGACATCGTGTCCAGGAACACACAGCAGCCACATCAGATGGACACTGTCCACTTCAGATCCCTCTCAACCTCTCCCTCCATCTCTCTGGAGCAGCGGCTGAATGTGTGCCAGTCGGCCGTGTGTGTGTGTGTGTGTCTGTGTCTGACTGTGTGTGTGTGTCTGACTGTGTGTGTGTCTGACTGTGTGTGTAGCCCTGATTGCTCTCTAGATGATTGAGTGCCCTGTCTATCCGCCCGTCTGTCTGTCTTGGGCTCCGACCTCAATGTGTTGGCATCTCACTTACAACTCCTGCATACATTCACTGCTCCCAAATGGAGCCCTATTCCCTATAGAGTGCACTACTTTTGACCAGGGCGAATAGGACTCTGGTCAACAGTAGTGCACTGTTGTAGGGAATAGGGTGCCTTTTGGAATGAAATCTCTCTCTCGTTCCCTTGCCTGTGTCTGCTACTCCAGAGGTGATTTGGGTATGAAGGGTACTTGTGCCCCTCAGACAGGATGCTGGTAAATAGCTTCAGGTAGCTGGGGTGAAGCTGTTGATTCATTATCTCTCTCTCTCTCTCTCTCTCTCTCTCTCTCTCTCTCTCTCTCTCTACTTTCTCTATCTACTCTCTTTCTCTCCTCTCTCTACTCTCTTTCTCTCTACTCTCTCTCTCCCCCCTCTCTATCTCTCTCTACTCTTTCTCTCCTCTCTCTCTCTCTCTCTCTCTCTCTCTCTCTCTCTCTCTTTCTCTCCTCTCTATCTCTCTCTACTCTCTTTCTCTCCTCTCTCTCTCTATCTATCTCTCTCTCTCTCTCTCTGTCTCTCTCACTCTCTCTCTCTCTAATCTCTCCTCTCTCTTCTACAGCATGATGTCATTCACTACAGCTAGCTACTGGTTGTATTCAGTAATGACATATTCCTAGTGATCTACCTCCCATTTCCACCTAGAATTCCCTTCTTGGCAGATGAGGCTTCTCATCTTTCTCTACAGAATAATGTGTCTGTATGGAAGGACGGTGCAGTGGAGGAAAATCATGTAGCTTCGACTTGCCTGTTAATGTAGTGTGTTGTTATGACTCCTTTTGACATAGACTTACAGTACCTTCATTAATGTAGGATTATGTACACACTACATTAGTGGAGGAAACACTATGTACACACTACATTAGTGGAGGAAACACTATGTACACACTACATTAGTGGAGGAAACACTATGTACACACTACATTAGTGGAGGAAACACTATGTACACACTACATTAGTGGAGGAAACACTATGTACACACTACATTAGTGGAGGAAACACTATGTACACACTACATTAGTGGAGGAAACACTATGTACACACTACATTAGTGGAGGAAACACTATGTACACACTACATTAGTGGAGGAAACACTATGTACACACTACATTAGTGGAGGAAACACTATGTACACACTACATTAGTGGAGGAAACACTATGTACACACTACATTAGTGTATACTCTCTCTGCCTTTACTTTGATCCAGAGCGTTTGATGGAGTGGAGGGGCGGAGTTGAAGATTGGAGGGGCGGAGTTGAAGATTGGAGGGGCGGAGTAGAAGATTGGAGGGGCGGAGTTGAAGATTGGAGGGGTGGAGGTAGGGGGCGGAGTAGAATAGTGGAGGTTTTAGGGGAGGAGTAGAAGAGTGGAGGTTTTAGGGGCGGAGTAGAGGGGCGGAGTAGAAGAGTGGAGGTTTTAGGGTCGGAGTAGAAGATTGGAGGGGCGGAGTTGAAGATTGGAGGGGTGGAGGTAGAGGGGCGGAGTAGAATAGTGGAGGTTTTAGGGGAGGAGTAGAGGGGCGGAGTAGAAGAGTGGAGGTTTTAGGGGTGGAGTAGAAGAGTGGAGGTTTTAGGGGCGGAGTAGAAGAGTGGAGGTTTTAGGGGCGGAGTAGAAGAGTGGAGGTTTTAGGGGCGGAGTAGAAGAGTAGAGGTTTTAGGGGCGGAGTAGAAGAGTGGAGGTTTTAGGGGCGGAGTAGAGGTGGAAGGGCGGAGGTGGAAGGGCGGAGGTAGAAGGGCGGAGGTTTTAGGGGCGGAGTAGAGGTAGAAGGGCGGGGTGGAAGGGTGGAGGTAGAAGGGCGGAGTAGAAGAGTGGAGGTTTTAGGGGCGGAGTAGAGGTGGAAGGGCGGAGGTAGAAGGGCATAGTAGAAGGGCGGGGGTTTTAGGGGCGGAGTAGAGGTAGAAGGGCGGAGGTTTTAGGGGCGGAGTAGAGGTAGAAGGGTGGAGGTGGAAGGGCGGAGGTAGAAGGGCGGAGGTTTTAGGGGCGGAGTAGAGGTAGAAGGGTGGAGGTAGAAGGGTGGAGGTAGAAGGGCGGAGTAGAAGGGCGGAGGTTTTAGGGGCGGAGTAGAGGTAGAAGGGTGGAGGTAGAAGGGCGGAGGTAGAGGGGCGGAGTAGAAGAGTGGAGGTTTTAGGGGCGGAGGTGGAAGGGCGGAGGTAGAAGGGAAGGGCGGAGGTGGAAGGGCAGGGTGGAGTGGAGTAGAGGGGTCGAGTTTTGACAGTTCCTCAGAGAACACAGCAGCCTGCCCACCACAGCTAAACCACACACCGTCTAATGATCAATACTAACTTTATTTACAGACCTGACCTTTCAGAGACCAGGGCCCAATCCTCTGAAGTGTCTCTCCCTCTTCTCTCCTTAGCGTCTCTCTCTCTCTCTCTCTCTCTCTCTCTCTCTCAACCTCATCTCTCTCTCTCTCTCTCTCTCTCTCTCTCTCTCTCTCTCTCTCTCTCTCTCCAACCCCATCTCTCTCTCTCTCCAACCCCATCTCTCTCTCTATCTCTCTCTCCAACCTCATCTCTCTCTCTCTCTCTCTCTCTCTCCAACCCCAGCCCCTTCCACCCATTCATTCCCAGCACCTCTATCCCCTCCCTGTGCATTGTAAATCCACTCACACCTGCACACAGCAGTGTATGCACACGGGCAGAGAGAGATGTACTTTCAACACATCTGTTCCAATATGCCTTTCAGATCAAGTCTCTGCTGGTTGCCTGCTGTAACAGCAGAGTGTTTGTCAGGTATTTTATCCCTAAAGGACACAACAGATGCTATTTATTACGGACCCCATGGAAATTTTTGGAGCTTTTAAAGCTCTTATTTTGTTGTTGTTGCTATTCTGTATTTTCTTTCCCTATTTATTTTGATTGGATGAATCTAAAGCCGTAGAACATTATAAATAAGGACATTCATCTGTCATAAAATATTACACAGGCCAACCATCTTTAAGAATGGTGCCGGTCAAGTGCCCTGACCATCAATTTGGACAAGACAAATGGAGCTGGTCATCAATGGCAGCAGCCTGCCGATGTTCCAACCACTGTCTCTGAACGACCAACAGGTGGAGGAGGTTGAGTGTTTTAAAAACCTCGGGGGACACATTGATGACAAGCCGAGCTTTACAGAGAATGCGGACTGCATTTTGTTTTTATAAGCAACAGTACAGCAGTCTGGTGGGGGAGCATCCCTCACGTTCAATATGACAGTCTGGTGGGGGAGCATCCCTCACGTTCAATATGACAGTCTGGTGGGGGAGCATCCCTCACGTTCAATATGACAGTCTGGTGGTTGAGCATCCCTCACGTTCAATATGACAGTCTGGTGGGGGAGCATCCCTCACGTTCAATATGACAGTCTGGTGGGGGAGCATCCCTCACGTTCAATATGACAGTCTGGTGGGGGAGCATCCCTCACGTTCAATATGACAGTCTGGTGGGGGAGCATCCCTCACGTTCAATATGACAGTCTGGTGGGGGAGCATCCCTCACGTTCAATATGACAGTCTGGTGGGGGAGCATCCCTCACGTTCAATATGACAGTCTGGTGGGGGAGCATCCCTCACGTTCAAGATGACAGTCTGGTGGGGGAGCATCCCTCACGTTCAATATGACAGTCTGGTGGGGGAGCATCCCTCACGTTCAATATGACAGTCTGGTGGGGGAGCATCCCTCACGTTCAATATGACAGTCTGGTGGGGGAGCATCCCTCACGTTCAATATGACAGTCTGGTGGGGGAGCATCCCTCACGTTCAATATGACAGTCTGGTGGGGGAGCATCCCTCACGTTCAGTATGACAGTCTGGTGGGGAGCATCCCTCACGTTCAATATGACAGTCTGGTGGGGGAGCATCCCTCACATTCAATATGACAGTCTGGTGGGGAGCATCCCTCACGTTCAATATGACAGTCTGGTGGGGGAGCATCCCTCACGTTCAATATGACAGTCTGGTGGGGGAGCATCCCTCACGTTCAATATGACAGTCTGGTGGGGGAGCATCCCTCACGTTCAATATGACAGTCTGGTGGGGGAGCATCCCTCACGTTCAATATGACAGTCTGGTGGGGGAGCATCCCTCACGTTCAGTATGACAGTCTGGTGGGGAGCATCCCTCACGTTCAATATGACAGTCTGGTGGGGGAGCATCCCTCACATTCAATATGACAGTCTGGTGGGGAGCATCCCTCACGTTCAATATGACAGTCTGGTGGGGGAGCATCCCTCACGTTCAATATGACAGTCTGGTGGGGGAGCATCCCTCACGTTCAGTATGACAGTCTGGTGGGGAGCATCCCTCACGTTCAATATGACAGTCTGGTGGGGGAGCGTCCCTCACATTCAATATGACAGTCTGGTGGGGGAGCATCCCTCACGTTCAATATGACAGTCTGGTGGGGAGCATCCCTCACGTTCAATATGACAGTCTGGTGGGGGAGCATCCCTCACGTTCAATATGACAGTCTGGTGGGGAGCATCCCTCACGTTCAATATGACAGTCTGGTGGGGAGCATCCCTCACGTTCAATATGACAGTCTGGTGGGGAGCATCCCTCACGTTCAATATGACAGTCTGGTGAGGAGCATCCCTCACGTTCAGTATGACAGTCTGGTGGGGGAGCATCCCTCACGTTCAATATGACAGTCTGGTGGGGGAGCATCCCTCACGTTCAATATGACAGTCTGGTGGGGGAGCATCCCTCACGTTCAATATGACAGTCTGGTGGGGAGCATCCCTCACGTTCAATATGACAGTCTGGTGGGGGAGCATCCCTCACGTTCAATATGACAGTCTGGTGGGGGAGCATCCCTCACGTTCAATATGACAGTCTGGTGGGGGAGCATCCCTCACGTTCAATATGACAGTCTGGTGGGGAGCATCCCTCACGTTCAATATGACAGTCTGGTGGGGGAGCATCCCTCACGTTCAGTATGACAGTCTGGTGGGGGAGCATCCCTCACGTTCAAGATGACAGTCTGGTGGGGGAGCATCCCTCACGTTCAAGATGACAGTCTGGTGGGGAGCATCCCTCACGTTCAATATGACAGTCTGGTGAGGAGCATCCCTCACGTTCAGTATGACAGTCTGGTGGGGGAGCATCCCTCACGTTCAATATGACAGTCTGGTGGGGGAGCATCCCTCACGTTCAGTATGACAGTCTGGTGGGGAGCATCCCTCACGTTCAATATGACAGTCTGGTGGGGGAGCATCCCTCACATTCAATATGACAGTCTGGTGGGGAGCATCCCTCACGTTCAATATGACAGTCTGGTGGGGGAGCATCCCTCACGTTCAATATGACAGTCTGGTGGGGGAGCATCCCTCACGTTCAATATGACAGTCTGGTGGGGGAGCATCCCTCACGTTCAATATGACAGTCTGGTGGGGGAGCATCCCTCACGTTCAATATGACAGTCTGGTGGGGGAGCATCCCTCACGTTCAGTATGACAGTCTGGTGGGGAGCATCCCTCACGTTCAATATGACAGTCTGGTGGGGGAGCATCCCTCACATTCAATATGACAGTCTGGTGGGGAGCATCCCTCACGTTCAATATGACAGTCTGGTGGGGGAGCATCCCTCACGTTCAATATGACAGTCTGGTGGGGGAGCATCCCTCACGTTCAGTATGACAGTCTGGTGGGGAGCATCCCTCACGTTCAATATGACAGTCTGGTGGGGGAGCGTCCCTCACATTCAATATGACAGTCTGGTGGGGGAGCATCCCTCACGTTCAATATGACAGTCTGGTGGGGAGCATCCCTCACGTTCAATATGACAGTCTGGTGGGGGAGCATCCCTCACGTTCAATATGACAGTCTGGTGGGGAGCATCCCTCACGTTCAATATGACAGTCTGGTGGGGAGCATCCCTCACGTTCAATATGACAGTCTGGTGGGGAGCATCCCTCACGTTCAATATGACAGTCTGGTGAGGAGCATCCCTCACGTTCAGTATGACAGTCTGGTGGGGGAGCATCCCTCACGTTCAATATGACAGTCTGGTGGGGGAGCATCCCTCACGTTCAATATGACAGTCTGGTGGGGGAGCATCCCTCACGTTCAATATGACAGTCTGGTGGGGAGCATCCCTCACGTTCAATATGACAGTCTGGTGGGGGAGCATCCCTCACGTTCAATATGACAGTCTGGTGGGGGAGCATCCCTCACGTTCAATATGACAGTCTGGTGGGGGAGCATCCCTCACGTTCAATATGACAGTCTGGTGGGGAGCATCCCTCACGTTCAATATGACAGTCTGGTGGGGGAGCATCCCTCACGTTCAGTATGACAGTCTGGTGGGGGAGCATCCCTCACGTTCAAGATGACAGTCTGGTGGGGGAGCATCCCTCACGTTCAAGATGACAGTCTGGTGGGGAGCATCCCTCACGTTCAATATGACAGTCTGGTGAGGAGCATCCCTCACGTTCAGTATGACAGTCTGGTGGGGGAGCATCCCTCACGTTCAATATGACAGTCTGGTGAGGAGCATCCCTCACGTTCAGTATGACAGTCTGGTGGGGGAGCATCCCTCACGTTCAAGATGACAGTCTGGTGGGGAGCATCCCTCACGTTCAATATGACAGTCTGGTGGGGGAGCATCCCTCACGTTCAATATGACAGTCTGGTGGGGGATCATCCCTCACGTTCAAGATGACAGTCTGGTGGGGGAGCATCCCTCACGTTCAATATGACAGTCTGGTGGGGGAGCATCCCTCACGTTCAATATGACAGTCTGGTGGGGGAGCATCCCTCACGTTCAATATGACAGTCTGGTGGGGGAGCATCCCTCACGTTCAATATGACAGTCTGGTGGGGGAGCATCCCTCACGTTCAATATGACAGTCTGGTGGGGGAGCATCCCTCACGTTCAATATGACAGTCTGGTGAGGAGCATCCCTCACGTTCAGTATGACAGTCTGGTGGGGGAGCATCCCTCACGTTCAATATGACATTCTGGTGGGGGAGCATCCCTCACGTTCAATATGACAGTCTGGTGAGGAGCATCCCTCACGTTCAGTATGACAGTCTGGTGGGGGAGCATCCCTCACGTTCAATATGACAGTCTGGTGAGGAGCATCCCTCACGTTCAGTATGACAGTCTGGTGGGGGAGCATCCCTCACGTTCAAGATGACAGTCTGGTGGGGGAGCATCCCTCACGTTCAATATGACAGTCTGGTGAGGAGCATCCCTCACGTTCAGTATGACAGTCTGGTGGGGGAGCATCCCTCACGTTCAAGATGACAGTCTGGTGGGGGAGCATCCCTCACGTTCAATATGACAGTCTGGTGGGGGAGCATCCCTCACGTTCAATATGACAGTCTGGTGGGGAGCATCCCTCACGTTCAATATGACAGTCTGGTGGGGGAGCATCCCTCACGTTCAATATGACAGTCTGGTGGGGAGCATCCCTCACGTTCAAGATGACAGTCTGGTGGGGAGCATCCCTCACGTTCAAGATGACAGTCTGGTGGGGGAGCATCCCTCACGTTCAAGATGACAGTCTGGTGGGGAGCATCCCTCACGTTCAATATGACAGTCTGGTGAGGAGCATCCCTCACATTCAATATGACAGTCTGGTGGGGGAGCATCCCTCACGTTCAATATGACAGTCTGGTGCAGAGCATCCCTCACGTTCAAGATGACAGTCTGCTGGGGAGCATCCCTCACGTTCAATATGACAGTCTGTTGGGGGAGCATCCCTCACGTTCAAGATGACAGTCTGGTGGGGAGCATCCCTCACGTTCAAGATGGAAGTCTGGTTCGGCAATATGAGCCTGAGAGGCAAAAGCAAACAGACCACAATAGTAAACACTGTTCTCTATGTTGTTAGTCAGGATGATGGACTGACTGGTTTAAATGGTGTGATAGTCAATATAATGGACTGACTGGTTTATATGGTGTGATAGTCAATATGATGGACTGACTGGTTTAAATGCTGTGATAGTATGATGGACTGACTGGTTTATATGGTGTGATAGTCAATATGATGGACTGACTGGTTTATATGGTGTGATAGTCAATATGATGGACTGACTGGTTTAAATGGTGTGATAGTATGATGGACTGACTGGTTTAAATGGTGTGATAGTCAATATAATGGACTGACTGGTTTACATGGTGTGATAGTATGATGGACTGACTGGTTTAAATGGTGTGATAGTATGATGGACTGACTGGTTTAGATGGTGTGATAGTCAATATAATGGACTGACTGGTTTAAATGGTGTGATAGTATGATGGACTGACTGGTTTAAATGATGTGATAGTATGATGGACTGACTGGTTTAAATGGTGTGATAGTATGATGGACTGACTGGTTTACATGGTGTGATAGTATGATGGACTGACTGGTTTAAATGGTGTGATAGTCAATATGATGGACTGACTGGTTTAAATGGTGTGATAGTATGATGGACTGACTGGTTTAAATGGTGTGATAGTATGATGGACTGACTGGTTTACATGGTGTGATAGTATGATGGACTGACTGGTTTACATGGTGTGATAGTATGATGGACTGACTGGTTTATATGGTGTGATAGTATGATGGACTGACTGGTTTACATGGTGTGATAGTATGATGGACTGACTGGTTTAAATGGTGTGATAGTATAATGGACTGACTGGTTTACATGGTGTGATAGTATGATGGACTGACTGGTTTAAATGGTGTGATAGTCAATATAATGGACTGACTGGTTTAAATGGTGTGATAGTATAATGGACTGACTGGTTTAGATGGTGTGATAGTATGATGGACTGACTGGTTTATATGGTCTGATAGTCAATATAATGGACTGACTGGTTTACATGGTGTGATAGTATGATGGACTGACTGGTTTACATGGTGTGATAGTATGATGGACTGACTGGTTTAAATGGTGTGATAGTATGATGGACTGACTGGTTTAAATGGTGTGATAGTCAATATGATGGACTGACTGGTTTAAATGGTGTGATAATATGATGGACTGACTGGTTTATATGGTGTGATAGTATGATGGACTGACTGGTTTACATGGTGTGATAGTATGATGGACTGACTGGTTTAAATGGTGTGATAGTATGATGGACTGACTGGTTTATATGGTGTGATAGTATGATGGACTGACTGGTTTACATGGTGTGATAGTATGATGGACTGACTGGTTTATATGGTGTGATAGTATGATGGACTGACTGGTTTATATGGTGTGATAGTATGATGGACTGACTGGTTTACATGGTGTGATAGTATGATGGACTGACTGGTTTAAATGGTGTGATAGTCAATATGATGGACTGACTGGTTTAAATGGTGTGATAGTATGATGGACTGACTGGTTTAGATGGTGTGATAGTCAATATAATGGACTGACTGGTTTACATGGTGTGATAGTATGGTGGACTGACTGGTTTATATGGTGTGATAGTATGATGGACTGACTGGTTTAAATGGTGTGATAGTCAATATAATGGACTGACTGGTTTAAATGGTGTGATAGTCGATATAATGGACTGACTGGTTTACATGGTGTGATAGGATGATGGACTGACTGGTTTACATGGTGTGATAGTATAATGGACTGACTGGTTTAAATGGTGTGATAGTATAATGGACTGACTGGTTTAAATGGTGTGATAGTATAATGGACTGACTGGTTTAAATGGTGTGATAGTATGATGGACTGACTGGTTTATATGGTGTGATAGTATGATGGACTGACTGGTTTACATGGTGTGATAGTATGATGGACTGACTGGTTTATATGGTGTGATAGTCAATATAATGGACTGACTGGTTTAAATGGTGTGATAGTATGATGGACTGACTGGTTTATATGGTGTGATAGTATAATGGACTGACTGGTTTACATGGTGTGATAGTATAATGGACTGACTGGTTTAAATGGTGTGATAGTCAATATAATGGACTGACTGGTTTATATGGTGTGATAGTATGATGGACTGACTGGTTTACATGGTGTGATAGTATGATGGACTGACTGGTTTAAATGGTGTGATAGTATAATGGACTGACTGGTTTACATGGTGTGATAGTATGATGGACTGACTGGTTTAAATGGTGTGATAGTCAATATAATGGACTGACTGGTTTAAATGGTGTGATAGTATAATGGACTGACTGGTTTAGATGGTGTGATAGTATGATGGACTGACTGGTTTATATGGTCTGATAGTCAATATAATGGACTGACTGGTTTACATGGTGTGATAGTATGATGGACTGACTGGTTTACATGGTGTGATAGTATGATGGACTGACTGGTTTAAATGATGTGATAGTATGATGGACTGACTGGTTTAAATGGTGTGATAGTCAATATGATGGACTGACTGGTTTAAATGGTGTGATAATATGATGGACTGACTAGTTTATATGGTGTGATAGTATGATGGACTGACTGGTTTACATGGTGTGATAGTATGATGGACTGACTGGTTTAAATGGTGTGATAGTATGATGGACTGACTGGTTTATATGGTGTGATAGTATGATGGACTGACTGGTTTACATGGTGTGATAGTATGATGGACTGACTGGTTTATATGGTGTGATAGTATGATGGACTGACTGGTTTACATGGTGTGATAGTATGATGGACTGACTGGTTTAAATGGTGTGATAGTCAATATGATGGACTGACTGGTTTAAATGGTGTGATAGTATGATGGACTGACTGGTTTAGATGGTGTGATAGTCAATATAATGGACTGACTGGTTTACATGGTGTGATAGTATGATGGACTGACTGGTTTAGATGGTGTGATAGTCAATATAATGGACTGACTGGTTTAAATGGTGTGATAGTATGATGGACTGACTGGTTTAAATGGTGTGATAGTATGATGGACTGACTGGTTTAAATGGTGTGATAGTATGATGGACTGACTGGTTTACATGGTGTGATAGTATGATGGACTGACTGGTTTAAATGGTGTGATAGTCAATATGATGGACTGACTGGTTTAAATGGTGTGATAGTATGATGGACTGACTGGTTTAAATGGTGTGATAGTATGATGGACTGACTGGTTTACATGGTGTGATAGTATGATGGACTGACTGGTTTACATGGTGTGATAGTATGATGGACTGACTGGTTTAAATGATGTGATAGTATGATGGACTGACTGGTTTAAATGGTGTGATAGTCAATATGATGGACTGACTGGTTTAAATGGTGTGATAATATGATGGACTGACTAGTTTATATGGTGTGATAGTATGATGGACTGACTGGTTTACATGGTGTGATAGTATGATGGACTGACTGGTTTAAATGGTGTGATAGTATGATGGACTGACTGGTTTATATGGTGTGATAGTATGATGGACTGACTGGTTTACATGGTGTGATAGTATGATGGACTGACTGGTTTATATGGTGTGATAGTATGATGGACTGACTGGTTTACATGGTGTGATAGTATGATGGACTGACTGGTTTAAATGGTGTGATAGTCAATATGATGGACTGACTGGTTTAAATGGTGTGATAGTATGATGGACTGACTGGTTTAGATGGTGTGATAGTCAATATAATGGACTGACTGGTTTACATGGTGTGATAGTATGATGGACTGACTGGTTTAGATGGTGTGATAGTCAATATAATGGACTGACTGGTTTAAATGGTGTGATAGTATGATGGACTGACTGGTTTAAATGGTGTGATAGTATGATGGACTGACTGGTTTAAATGGTGTGATAGTATGATGGACTGACTGGTTTACATGGTGTGATAGTATGATGGACTGACTGGTTTAAATGGTGTGATAGTCAATATGATGGACTGACTGGTTTAAATGGTGTGATAGTATGATGGACTGACTGGTTTAAATGGTGTGATAGTATGATGGACTGACTGGTTTACATGGTGTGATAGTATGATGGACTGACTGGTTTACATGGTGTGATAGTATGATGGACTGACTGGTTTATATGGTGTGATAGTATGATGGACTGACTGGTTTACATGGTGTGATAGTATGATGGACTGACTGGTTTAAATGGTGTGATAGTATAATGGACTGACTGGTTTACATGGTGTGATAGTATGATGGACTGACTGGTTTAAATGGTGTGATAGTCAATATAATGGACTGACTGGTTTAAATGGTGTGATAGTATAATGGACTGACTGGTTTAGATGGTGTGATAGTATGATGGACTGACTGGTTTATATGGTCTGATAGTCAATATAATGGACTGACTGGTTTACATGGTGTGATAGTATGATGGACTGACTGGTTTACATGGTGTGATAGTATGATGGACTGACTGGTTTAAATGGTGTGATAGTATGATGGACTGACTGGTTTAAATGGTGTGATAGTCAATATGATGGACTGACTGGTTTAAATGGTGTGATAATATGATGGACTGACTGGTTTATATGGTGTGATAGTATGATGGACTGACTGGTTTACATGGTGTGATAGTATGATGGACTGACTGGTTTAAATGGTGTGATAGTATGATGGACTGACTGGTTTATATGGTGTGATAGTATGATGGACTGACTGGTTTACATGGTGTGATAGTATGATGGACTGACTGGTTTATATGGTGTGATAGTATGATGGACTGACTGGTTTATATGGTGTGATAGTATGATGGACTGACTGGTTTACATGGTGTGATAGTATGATGGACTGACTGGTTTAAATGGTGTGATAGTCAATATGATGGACTGACTGGTTTAAATGGTGTGATAGTATGATGGACTGACTGGTTTAGATGGTGTGATAGTCAATATAATGGACTGACTGGTTTACATGGTGTGATAGTATGGTGGACTGACTGGTTTATATGGTGTGATAGTATGATGGACTGACTGGTTTAAATGGTGTGATAGTCAATATAATGGACTGACTGGTTTAAATGGTGTGATAGTCGATATAATGGACTGACTGGTTTACATGGTGTGATAGGATGATGGACTGACTGGTTTACATGGTGTGATAGGATGATGGACTGACTGGTTTACATGGTGTGATAGTATAATGGACTGACTGGTTTAAATGGTGTGATAGTATAATGGACTGACTGGTTTAAATGGTGTGATAGTATAATGGACTGACTGGTTTAAATGGTGTGATAGTATGATGGACTGACTGGTTTATATGGTGTGATAGTATGATGGACTGACTGGTTTACATGGTGTGATAGTATGATGGACTGACTGGTTTATATGGTGTGATAGTCAATATAATGGACTGACTGGTTTAAATGGTGTGATAGTATGATGGACTGACTGGTTTATATGGTGTGATAGTATAATGGACTGACTGGTTTACATGGTGTGATAGTATAATGGACTGACTGGTTTAAATGGTGTGATAGTCAATATAATGGACTGACTGGTTTATATGGTGTGATAGTATGATGGACTGACTGGTTTACATGGTGTGATAGTATGATGGACTGACTGGTTTAAATGGTGTGATAGTATAATGGACTGACTGGTTTACATGGTGTGATAGTATGATGGACTGACTGGTTTAAATGTTGTGATAGTCAATATAATGGACTGACTGGTTTAAATGGTGTGATAGTATAATGGACTGACTGGTTTAGATGGTGTGATAGTATGATGGACTGACTGGTTTATATGGTCTGATAGTCAATATAATGGACTGACTGGTTTACATGGTGTGATAGTATGATGGACTGACTAGTTTACATGGTGTGATAGTATGATGGACTGACTGGTTTAAATGATGTGATAGTATGATGGACTGACTGGTTTAAATGGTGTGATAGTCAATATGATGGACTGACTGGTTTAAATGGTGTGATAATATGATGGACTGACTAGTTTATATGGTGTGATAGTATGATGGACTGACTGGTTTACATGGTGTGATAGTATGATGGACTGACTGGTTTAAATGGTGTGATAGTATGATGGACTGACTGGTTTACATGGTGTGATAGTATGATGGACTGACTGGTTTATATGGTGTGATAGTATGATGGACTGACTGGTTTACATGGTGTGATAGTATGATGGACTGACTGGTTTAAATGGTGTGATAGTCAATATGATGGACTGACTGGTTTAAATGGTGTGATAGTATGATGGACTGACTGGTTTAGATGGTGTGATAGTCAATATAATGGACTGACTGGTTTACATGGTGTGATAGTATGGTGGACTGACTGGTTTATATGGTGTGATAGTATGATTGACTGACTGGTTTAAATGGTGTGATAGTATGATGGACTGACTGGTTTACATGGTGTGATAGTCAATATAATGGACTGACTGGTTTAAATGGTGTGATAGTCGATATAATGGACTGACTGGTTTACATGGTGTGATAGGATGATGGACTGACTGGTTTACATGGTGTGATAGTATAATGGACTGACTGGTTTAAATGGTGTGATAGTATAATGGACTGACTGGTTTAAATGGTGTGATAGTATAATGGACTGACTGGTTTAAATGGTGTGATAGTATGATGGACTGACTGGTTTATATGGTGTGATAGTATGATGGACTGACTGGTTTACATGGTGTGATAGTATGATGGACTGACTGGTTTATATGGTGTGATAGTCAATATAATGGACTGACTGGTTTAAATGGTGTGATAGTATGATGGACTGACTGGTTTATATGGTGTGATAGTATAATGGACTGACTGGTTTACATGGTGTGATAGTATAATGGACTGACTGGTTTAAATGGTGTGATAGTCAATATAATGGACTGACTGGTTTACATGGTGTGATAGTATGATGGACTGACTGGTTTGTATGGTGTGATAGTATGATGGACTGACTGGTTTACATGGTGTGATAGTCAATATAATGGACTGACTGGTTTACATGGTGTGATAGTATGATGGACTGACTGGTTTACATGGTGTGATAGTATGGTGGACTGACTGGTTTATATGGTGTGATAGTATGGTGGACTGACTGGTGTATATGGTGTGATAGTATGATGGACTGACTGGTTTACATGGTGTGATAGTATGGTGGACTGACTGGTTTATATGGTGTGATAGTATGATGGACTGACTGGTTTAAATGGTGTGATAGTATAATGGACTGACTGGTTTAAATGGTGTGATAGTATGGTGGACTGACTGGTTTACATGGTGTGATAGTATGATGGACTGACTGGTTTACATGGTGTGATAGTATAATGGACTGACTGGTTTAAATGGTGTGATAGTATAATGGACTGACTGGTTTAAATGGTGTGATAGTATAATGGACTGGTGTGATAGTATGATGGACTGACTGGTTTACATGGTGTGATATTATGATGGACTGACTGGTTTAAATGGTGTGATAGTCAATATAATGGACTGACTGGTTTACATGGTGTGATAGTATGGTGGACTGACTGGTTTATATGGTGTGATAGTATGATGGACTGACTGGTTTAAATGGTGTGATAGTATGATGGACTGACTGGTTTACATGGTGTGATAGTCAATATAATGGACTGACTGGTTTAAATGGTGTGATAGTCGATATAATGGACTGACTGGTTTACATGGTGTGATAGGATGATGGACTGACTGGTTTACATGGTGTGATAGTATAATGGACTGACTGGTTTAAATGGTGTGATAGTATAATGGACTGACTGGTTTAAATGGTGTGATAGTATGATGGACTGACTGGTTTATATGGTGTGATAGTCAATATAATGGACTGACTGGTTTAAATGGTGTGATAGTATGATGGACTGACTGGTTTAGATGGTGTGATAGTATGATGGACTGACTGGTTTACATGGTGTGATAGTATAAAGGACTGACTGGTTTACATGGTGTGATAGTCAATATAATGGACTGACTGGTTTAAATGGTGTGATAGTATGATGGACTGACTGGTTTACATGGTGTGATAGTATGATGGACTGACTGGTTTATATGGTGTGATAGTCAATATAATGGACTGACTGGTTTAAATGGTGTGATAGTATGATGGACTGACTGGTTTAGATGGTGTGATAGTATGATGGACTGACTGGTTTACATGGTGTGATAGTATGATGGACTGACTGGTTTACATGGTGTGATAGTCAATATAATGGACTGACTGGTTTAAATAGTGTGATAGTATGATGGACTGACTGGTTTACATGGTGTGATAGTCAATATGATGGACTGACTGGTTTACATGGTGTGATAGTATAATGGACTGACTGGTTTACATGGTGTGATAGTATGATGGACTGACTGGTTTATATGGTGTGATAGTATGATGGACTGACTGGTTTATATGGTGTGATAGTATAATGGACTGACTGGTTTACTTGGTGTGATAGTATAATGGACTGACTGGTTTACATGGTGTGATAGTCAATATAATGGACTGACTGGTTTACATGGTGTGATAGTATAATGGACTGACTGGTTTATATGGTGTGATAGTATGATGGACTGACTGGTTTATATGGTCTGATAGTATGATGGACTGACCGGTTTATATGGTGTGATAGTATGATGGACTGACTGGTTTATATGGTGTGATAGTATAATGGACTGACTGGTTTATATGGTGTGATAGTATGATGGACTGACTGGTTTACATGGTGTGATAGTATGATGGACTGACTGGTTTATATGGTGTGATAGTATGATGGACTGACTGGTTTAGATGGTGTGATAGTATGATGGACTGACTGGTTTATATGGTGTGATAGTATGATGGACTGACTGGTTTACATGGTGTGATAGTATGATGGACTGACTGGTTTATATGGTGTGATATTATGATGGACAGACTGGTTTAAATGGTGTGATAGTATGATGGACTGACTGGTTTATATGGTGTGATAGTATGATGGACTGACTGGTTTACATGGTGTGATAGTGTTTGTGATCATTTTAATGGAAGGATGTCCGTCCTGAATGGATAATAAAGTTTTATTTTATTTTTAACTCTGTAAGTGTCACTGTGCAGTGTGGTGTGTGTTTCTTGGCAAATCGAAGAGTTCATTGTCCAATCAGTAAGCGTGTGTGTGTTTATTTCGGAGAGAGCGAGAGAGTTGGAACAGATTGCATGGCTGTGAACTCATCGTTACTCCTGTGGCTCAATGCACCTAATGCCAACAGCTGTGTGTGTGTGTGTGTGTGTGTGTGTGTGTGTGTGTGTGTGTGTGTGTGTGTGTGTGTGTGTGTGTGTGAGCTCCTACCCCTCTGGGTGCTACCTAAGCTTCGCAACGTCATCTCTCACCAGCCACACACCTGTTCTACATACTAACATACACACACACACACACACATGTTCTCTATACTAACATACACACACACACACACCTGTTCTCTATACTACCCCTACACACACACACACACACACACACACACACACCTGTTCTCTATACTACCCTACACACACACACACACACACACACACCTGTTCTCTATACTACCCTACACACACAAACACACACACACCTGTTCTCTCTACTACCCTACCCCTACACACACACACACCTGTTCTCTATACTACCCTACACACACACACACCTGTTCTCTATACTACCCCCCCCCACACACACACACACACCTGTTCTCTATACTACCCCCCCCCCTCCCCCCCCCACACACACACACACACACGCACACGTTCTCTGTACTACCCTACACACACACCTGTTCTCTATATTACCCCTACACACACACCTGTTCTCTATACTACCCTACACAAACACACACCTATTCTCTATACTACCCTACACACACACACACACATTGGTGTAGTGATTTCTGCTGGCCTGGTCGGGTAGTGAGTTGTTGACCTGGTGTAGTGATTTCTGCTGGCCTGGTCAGGTAGTGAGTTGTCCTGGTGTAGTGATTTCTGCTGGCCTGGTCAGGTAGTGAGTTGTCCTGGTGTATTGATTTCTGCTGGCCTGGTCAGGTAGTGAGTTGTCCTGGTGTAGTGATTTCTGCTGGCCTGGTCGGGTAGTGAGTTGTCCTGGTGTAGTGATTTCTGCTGGCCTGGTCGGGTAGTGAGTTGTTGTCCTGGTGTAGTGATTTCTGCTGGCCTGGTCGGGTAGTGAGTTGTTGACCTGGTGTAGTGATTTCTGCTGGCCTGGTCAGGTAGTGAGTTGTCCTGGTGTAGTGATTTCTGCTGGCCTGGTCAGGTAGTGAGTTGTCCTGGTGTAGTGATTTCTGCTGGCTTGGCATCTCAAAGTTAGCCAGGAATTACACATCATATGGGCTTTCACAACAATTACCTTTCAATGTCCAACTGTTTGGCAGAAATAATTCAAGGCCACAGTGAAGTAGATGTCTGCAGGATACAGACCCTGGTGTCTGTCTGGTCCGACATGGCTCAGTTGGTAGAGCTTGGCTCTTGTAACGTCAGGATTGTGGATTCATTTACCGGGAAACAGTCATATGTAAAGTTTATGCACAAATGACTGTAAGTGGCTTTGGATAAAAATGTCTTGCTAAATGGTGTATTCTATATTATATTTACAAAGATGTAAGGCATACAGTCTGATAGACCACGGCGGTCAGCCAATCAGCATTCAGTGCTCAAACCAATATATTATAGAATATAAACTGGGTGGTTCTGATTGGCTGACATCCGTGGTATATCAGATCTTGCTATTATAAACTGTTTACCAACGGAATTAGAGCAGTAAATATATATATTTTGTGTCATACGAGTGGTATACGGTCTGATATACCACGGCTGTCAGCCAATCAGCATTCAGGGCTCAAACCACCCAGTTTATAATATATTCACCAAGATGAAAGGTATGCGCGGTCTGATATACCCATGGCTGTCAGCCAATCAGAACCACACAGCTCACATTCTATAATGTATGTAGCCAGATATATTCTTCCTGTTTGTGTGTATTAAAACACACCCAATATTTGGTATCAAGTCTGTATTTGTCTAACTGCATCGTATCACATTTCTGATAATTGTGTATGTGTGTGTGTGTGTGTGTGTGTGTGTGAGAGAGGAGAGCTGTTAGGTGTTGTCTTCCCCACTCTGACTCTGTTAGGTGTTGTCTTCCCCACTCTGACTCTGTTAGGTGTTGTCTCTATTAAAGGGGTCTCTATTAAAGAGGGTCTCTATTAAAGGGGTCTCTATTAAAGGGGGGCTCTATTAAAGGGGTCTCTATTAAAGGGGTCTCTATTAAAGGAGTCTCTAAAGGGTGTCTCTATTCAAGGAGTCTCTAAAGGGTCTCTATTAAAGGGGTCTCTATTAAATGGGGTCTCTATTAAAGGGGTCTCTATTAAAGGGGGTCTCTATTAAAGGGTCTCTATTAAAGGGGTCTCTATTAAAGGGGGCCTCTATTAAAGGGGTCTCTATTAAAGTGGTCTCTATTAAAGGGGTCTCTATTAAAGGTGTCTCTATTAAAGTGGTCTCTATTAAAGGGGTCTCTATTAAAGGGTCTCTATTAAAGGAGTCTCTAAAGGGTTTCTATTAAAGGGGTCTCTTTTTAAGGGGGTCTCTATTAAAGGGGTCTCTATTAAAGGGGGTCTCTATTAAAGGGGGTCTCTATTAAAGGGGTCTCTATTAAAGGGGTCTCTATTAAAGGGGTCTCTATTAAAGGGGTCTCTATTAAAGGGGGTCTCTATTAAAGGGGTCTCTATTAAAGAGGTCTATATTAAAGGGTCTCTAAAGGGTTTCTATTAAAGGGGTCTCTATTAAAGGAGTCTCTAAAGGGTTTCTATTAAAGGGGTCTCTATTAAAGGGGGTCTATATTTAAGGGGGTCTCTATTAAAGGGGGTCTCTATTAAAGGTGTCTCTATTAAAATGTTTGGGATGAGAGATTGTGTGCGACTGACCCCGAAGCCTGTAGTCTCATGATAATGAATCAGGATTATGATGGCTTGGTGTGGGGGCTTGTGTCGGAGTCTGATCCCCTTTAGGACACTCCTCTTCAAGTAGATCTTGTCTGCTGTTGGTCTCAGCTCCTTTCTCCAGGAGGCTGGCGTCAGGAAGGCATGGAGGAGAGAGAGGCTGAGAGAAACAGGCCTCATCGTCAGCAACGCCACTTTCTCCCCCCTTCTCTCTCTCTTTCAAATTCAGTTCAAAGGGCTTTATTGGCATGGGGAACAAATGTTAACATTGTCAAAGCAAATGGAATTAACAAGGGAAGCATTCCATTAGTGAAGATTACACTCACAACAGTTTTAAAATAATATAGACATTTCAAATTCTCTCTCGCTCTCTCCCTCCTCTCCCTCTTTCTCTTTCCCTCTCTTCCTCGTTCTCTGTCGCTCCATCTCTCCCCCCTCTCTCTCTCTCTCTCTCTCTGCCTCTCTCTTTCATCTTCTCTCCATCTCTCTCTTTCATCTTCTCCCCATCTCTCTTTCATCTTCTCTCCATCTCTCTATCTTCTCTCCATCTCTCTATCTCTCTTTCATCTTCTCTCTATCTCTCTTTCATCTTCTCCCCATCTCTCTCTCTCTTTCATCTTCTCCCCATCTCTCTATCTCTCTTTCATCTTCTCTCCATCTCTCTATCTCTCTTTCATCTTCTCTCCATCTCTCTATCTCTCTTTCATCTTCTCTCCATCTTTCTATCTCTCATCTTCTCTCCATATCTCTATCTCTATTTCATCTTCTCTCCATCTCTCTATCTCTCTTTCATCTTCTCTCCATCTCTCTATCTCTCTTTCATCTTCTCTCCATCTCTCTATCTCTCTTTCATCTTCTCCCCGTCTCTCTCTCTTTCATCTTCTCTCCATCTCTCTCTTTCACCTTCTCTCCATCTCTCTCTTTCACCTTCTCTCCATCTCTCTCTTTCACCTTCTCTCCATCTCTCTATCTCTTTCATCTTCTCTCTCATCTCTCTCTTTCACCTTCTCTCCATCTCTCTCTTTCACCTTCTCTCCATCTCTCTATCTCTTTCATCTTCTCTCTCATCTCTCTATTTCACATTCTCTCTCATCTCTCTGTTTCATCTTCTCTCCATCTCTCTCTTTCACCTTCTCTCCATCTCTCTTTCATCTTCTCTCCATCTCTCTCTTTCACCTTCTCTCCATCTCTCTCTTTCACCTTCTCTCCATCTCTCTCTTTCATCTTCTCTCCATCTCTCTCTTTCATCTTCTCTCCATCTCTCTTTCACCTTCTCTCCATCTCTCTCTTTCATCTCTCTCTTTCATCTTCTCTCCATCTCTCTTTCATCTTCTCTCCATCTCTCTTTCATCTTCTCTCCATCTCTCTCTTTCATCTTCTCTCTCATCTCTCTCTTTCATCTTCGCTCATCTCTCTCTTTCACCTTCTCCCCATCTCTCTCTTTCACCTTCTCTCCATCTCTTTCATCTTCTCCCCATCTCTCTCTTTCACCTTCTCTCCATCTCTCTTTCGCCTTCTCTCTATCTCTCTTTCACCTTCTCTCCATCTCTCTCTTTCACCTTCTCTCCATCTCTCTCTTTCACCTTCTCTCCATCTCTCTCTTTCACCTTCTCTCCATCTCTTTCATCTTCTCCCCATCTCTCTCTTTCACCTTCTCTCCATCTCTCTTTCGCCTTCTCTCTATCTCTCTTTCACCTTCTCTCCATCTCTCTCTTTCACCTTCTCTCCATCTCTCTCTTTCACCTTCTCTCCATCTCTCTCATTCACCTTCTCTCCATCTCTCTTTCATCTTCTCTCCATCTCCCTTTTATCTTCTCCCCATCTTTCTCTTTCACCTTCTCTCCATCTCTCTCTTTCACCTTCTCTCCATCTCTCTCTTTCACCTTCTCTCCATCTCTTTCATCTTCTCCCCATCTCTCTCTTTCACCTTCTCTCCATCTCTCTTTCACCTTCTCTCCATCTCTCTATCTCTCTTTCACCTTCTCTCCAAACCTTCTCTTTCAGAAGTTCTCAATAACAAAGAACCAGGAGTATTTCTGTGTTTGTGTCACAGTATCTTTGAGACAAGACACAGCTTCACTGTAGTGTTGGCACCAAATGCCGTTGTCCACAGTTAAACGGAACACTAGCTGACGTCTCCGTTTCGTGACTTCCTGACTCCATTGTGTGACTCCGTTCCGTGACTTCCTGACTCCGTTGTGTGACTCCGTTCCGTGACTTGTGGTGACCAGTTGTCTACGTTGTTTCCCTCCAGAGAAACTGTTATTTCATCGTGTTAATGAGTTGTCTTTCCCTTATGAAGATATTTTACTGCTCTGAGTGATGATGTGAGGTAAACTCCGTCGCTATTCTGTGGGGATTTGTTCGTTGTTTCAAAAGGGGGTTTTGACTTGAATGAAGGTGTACAGATGAATAGATATTGTCAAGCTACTGTAGCTTGTGTGTGAGATGAGCGTTGGGATGTGAATTAATCAACCAAATCATTTAGCTGTCCAGACGTAATTTGAAGCTCCAAACTGTTATGTGGATGAGGTATTAGACTGGTTTGAGCAAAAAATGTAGGTTCGTTTATCAATCACTATTTTGGAAAACTACACAAATCCCCAAATGATTACAGTCACACACATATCATGGTTTTTCTCTCCGTTAAATTCTTCTGACATATTCCTTTATCTGTCAATGATTTCAGCTGCATACAGAATAGATGTTCACTTTTCCATTGTTAGTCTGTTACTGAGGAGAGGAGAGGAGAGGAGAGGAGAGGAGAGGAGAGGAGATAGTGACTCTGTGTTAGTGACTCTCTATCCCGGTGAGGGAAGGTATTGGGAATGAAAGGTATTGTTATAGAGCCTGCCGCGCTAGAGACAGCCTTACTCTCTGAAACACACACACACACACACACACACACACACACACACACACTTCTCCTCACATTAAGATGCAGAAAGTTGAAGCCACCTGGACTCAGTAAATCACCAATGGGACGTGTTCGTCTGTTAGGCAGAGACCCAGCAGATTCTGCATGGACACATTATGTAATTCAGTATTGGGAAGTCCCTTGTATTCAGTATTGAGAAGTCCCTTGTATTCAGTATTGAGAAGTCCCTTGTATTCAGTATTGAGAAGTCTCATATATACAGTATTGAGAAGTCTCCTGTATACAGTATTGAGAAGTCTCCTGTATACAGTATTGAGAAGTCTCCTGTATACAGTATTGAGAAGTCCCTTGTATTCAGTATTGAGAAGTCTCATATATACAGTATTGAGAAGTCTCCTGTATACAGTATTGAGAAGTCTCCTGTATACAGTATTGAGAAGCCTGCTGTATACAGTATTGAGAAGTCTCCTGTATACAGTATTGAGAAGTCTCATATATACAGTATTGAGAAGACTCCTGTATACAGTATTGAGAAGTCCCTTGTATTCAGTATTGAGAAGTCTCATATATACAGTATTGAGAAGCCTCCTGTATACAGTATTGAGAAGCCTCCTGTATACAGTATTAAGAAGTCTCCTGTATACAGTATTGAGAAGTCTCCTGTATACAGTATTGAGAAGACTCCTGTATACAGTATTGAGAAGTCTCATGTATACAGTATTGAGAAGACTCCTGTATACAGTATTGAGAAGTCTCCTGTATACAGTATTGAGAAGACTCCTGTATACAGTATTGATAAGTCTCATATATACAGTATTGGGAAGTCTCCTGTATACAGTATTGAGAAGTCTCCTGTATACAGTATTGAGAAGACTCATGTATACAGTATTGAGAAGTCTCCTGTATACAGTATTGAGAAGACTCCTGTATACAGTATTGAGAAGTCTCCTGTATACAGTATTGAGAAGTCTCCTGTATACAGTATTGAGAAGTCTCCTGTATACAGTATTGAGAAGTCTCCTGTATACAGTATTGAGAAGTCTCCTGTATACAGCATTGAGAAGGCTCCTGTATACAGTATTGAGAAGACTCCTGTATACAGTATTGAGAAGACTCCTGTATACAGCATTGAGAAGGCTCCTGTATACAGCATTGAGAAGTCTCCTGTATACAGTATTGAGAAGCCTCCTGTATACAGTATTGAGAAGTCTCCTGTATACAGTATTGAGAAGCCTCCTGTATACAGTATTGAGAAGCCTCCTGTATACAGTATTGAGAAGCCTCCTGTATACAGTATTGAGAAGTCTCCTGTATACAGTATTGAGAAGCCTCCTGTATACAGTATTGAGAAGCCTCCTGTATACAGTATTGAGAAGCCTCCTGTATACAGTATTGAGAAGTCTCCTGTATACAGTATTGAGAAGGCTCCTGTATACAGTATTGAGAAGGCTCCTGTATACAGTATTGAGAAGCCTCCTGTATACAGTATTGAGAAGCCTCCTGTATACAGTATTGAGAAGACTCCTGTATACAGTATTGAGAAGACTCCTGTATACAGTATTGAGAAGCCTCCTGTATACAGTATTGAGAAGCCTCCTGTATACAGTATTGAGAAGACTCCTGTATACAGTATTGAGAAGTCTCATATATACAGTATTGAGAAGACTCCTGTATACAGTATTGAGAAGGCTCCTGTAACAACACTAGATACTCTCTCATGCAGATGTTACATATACGTTTTCCTTTTTTTTAATTTAGTGTTCTTGTGCTTTAACACCTCAGCTATTTGTCCTGATTCTGTTTATATCCCTGATCTCACCAACAAACACAAGACATGTCCATATCACGTCTTCGGGAAGCGAGAACCTGAAGATGTTTCCCTGAATGTCGGTTCTGCAGCGTCTTTCACATGAAGAAGCAGAACTCCTGCTATAACAACACTACTCCCACTGGAATCAGAGAAACAGACTCCAGCGTGCCTCTCATTACCACTTCAGAGAGACAGGAGACTGGGCTTACTGAGCAGAGAGAGAGAGACAGGAGACGAGGCTCACTGATCAGAGAGAGACAGGAGACGAGGCTCACTGATCAGAGAGAGAGAGATAGGAGACGAGGCTCACTGAGCAGAGAGAGAGAGAGACAGGAGACTGGGCTCACTGATCAGAGAGAGAGAGAGACAGGAGACCGGGCTCACTGAGCAGAGAGAGAGACAGGAGACGAGGCTCACTGAGCAGTGAGAGAGCGACAGCAGACGAGGCTCACTGAGCAGAGCGAGAGACAGGAGACTGGGCTTACTGATCAGAGAGAGAGAGACTGGAGACTGGTCTCACTGAGGAGAGAGAGAGAGACAGGAGACGAGGCTCACTGAGCAGAGAGAGAGACAGGAGACGAGGCTCACTGAGCAGAGAGAGAGACAGGAGACAAGGCTCACTGAGCAGAGAGAGAGACAGGAGACGAGGCTCACTTAGCAGAGAGAGAGACAGGAGACGAGGCTCACCGAGCAGAGAGAGAGACAGGAGACTGGGCTCACTGAGGAGAGAGAGAGACAGGAGACTGGGCTCACTGAGCAGAGAGAGAGAGACAGGAGACTGGGCTCACTGAGGAGAGAGAGAGAGAGAGACAGGAGACTGGGCTCACTGAGGAGAGAGAGAGAGACAGGAGACTGGGCTCACTGAGGAGAGAGACAGGAGACTGGGCTCACTGAGGAGAGATAGAGAGAGAGAGACAGGAGACTGGGCTCACTGAGGAGAAAGAGAGAGACAGGAGACTGGGCTCATTGAGCAGAGAGAGGGAGACAGAAGATTGGGCTCACTGAGCAGAGAGAGAGAGAGACAGGAGACTGGGCTCACTGATCAGAGAGAGAGAGACAGGAGACTGGGCTCACTGATCAGAGAGAGAGAGAGACAGGAGACTGGGCTCACTGAGGAGGCAGAGAGAGAGACAGGAGACTGGGCTCACTGACGAGAGAGAGAGAGACAGGAGACTGGACTCACTGAGGAGAGAGAGAGAGACAGGAGACCGGGCTCACTGAGCATAGAGAGAGACAGGAGACGAGGCTCACTGAGCAGTGAGAGAGCGACAGCAGACGAGGCTCACTGAGCAGAGCGAGAGACAGGAGACTGGGCTTACTGATCAGAGAGAGAGAGACTGGAGACTGGTCTCACTGAGGAGAGAGAGAGAGACAGGAGACGAGGCTCACTGAGCAGAGAGAGAGACAGGAGACGAGGCTCACTGAGCAGAGAGAGAGACAGGAGACGAGGCTCACTGAGCAGAGAGAGAGACAGAAGACGAGGCTCACTGAGCAGAGAGAGAGACAGGAGACGAGGCTCACTGAGCAGAGAGAGAGACAGGAGACGAGGCTCACCGAGCAGAGAGAGAGACAGGAGACTGGGCTCACTGAGGAGAGAGAGAGACAGGAGACTGGGCTCACTGAGCAGAGAGAGAGACAGGAGACTGGGCTCACTGAGGAGAGAGAGAGAGAGAGACAGGAGACTGGGCTCACTGAGGTGAGAGACAGGAGACTGGGCTCACTGAGGAGAGATAGAGAGAGAGAGACAGGAGACTGGGCTCACTGAGGAGAAAGAGAGAGACAGGAGACTGGGCTCACTGAGCAGAGAGAGAGAGACAGAAGATTGGGCTCACTGAGCAGAGAGAGAGAGAGACAGGAGACTGGGCTCACTGATCAGAGAGAGAGAGACAGGAGACTGGGCTCACTGATCAGAGAGAGAGAGAGACAGGAGACTGGGCTCACTGAGGAGGCAGAGAGAGAGAGACAGGAGACTGGGCTCACTGAGGAGAGAGAGAGAGAGATACAGGAGACGAGGCTCACTGAGGAGAGAGAGAGAGACAGGCAGAGAGAATGCAGCTCTCCTGGTTCTCTCTCTTTCCTCCTTCTCCTGATTCTCTCTCTTTCCTCCCTCTCCTGGTTCTTTCTCTTTCCTCCCTCTCCTGGTTCTCTCTCTTTCCTCCCTCTCATGGTTCTCTCTCTTTCCTCCCTCTCCTGGTTCTTTCTCTTTCCTCCCTCTCCTGGTTCTCTCTCTTTCCTCCCTCTCCTGGTTCTCTCTCTTTCCTCCCTCTCCTGGTTCTGTCTCTTTCCTCCCTCTCCTGGTTCTCTCTCTTTCCTCCCTCTCCTGGTTCTCTCTCTTTCCTCCCTCTCCTGGTTCTCTCTCTTTCCTCCCTCTCCTGGGTCTCTCTCTTTCCTCTCTCTCCTGGTTCTCTCCCTTTCCTCCCTCTCCTGGTTCTCTATCTTTCCTACCTCTCCTGGTTCTCTCTCTCTCTCTTTCCTACCTCTCCTGGTTCTCTCTCTTTCCTCCCTCTCCTGGTTCTCTCTCTTTCCTCCCTATCCTGGTTCTCTCTATTTCCTCCCTCTCCTGGTTCTTTCTCTTTCCTCCCTCTCCTGGTTCTCTCTCTTTCCTCCCTCTCCTGGTTCTCTCTCTTTCCTCCCTCTCCTGGTTCTCTCTCTTTCCTCCCTCTCCTGGTTCTCTCTCTTTCCTCCCTCTCCTGGTTCTCTCTCTTTCCTCCCTCTCCTGGTTCTCTCTCTTTCCTCCCTCTCCTGGTACTCTCTCTTTCCTCACTCTCCTGGTTCTCTCTCTTTCCTCACTCTCCTGGTTCTCTCTCTTTCCTCCCTCTCCTGGTTCTCTCTCTTTCCTCCCTCTCCTGGTTCTCTCTCTTTCCTCCCTCTCCTGGTTCTCTCTCTTTCCTCCCTCTCCTGGTTCTCTCTCTTTCCTCCCTCTCCTGGTTCTCTCTCTTTCCTCCCTCTCCTGGTTCTCTCTCTTTCCTCCCTCTCCTGGTTCTCTCTCTTTCCTCCCTTTCTGGGTTCTCTCTCTTTCCTCCCTCTCCTGGTTCTCTCTCTTTCCTCCCTCTCCTGGTTCTCTCCCTCTCCTGGTTCTCTCTCTTTCCTCCCTCTCCTGGTTCTCTCTCTTTCCTACCTCTCCTGGTTCTCTCTCTTTCCTCCCTCTCCTGGTTCTCTCTCTTTCCTCCCTCTCCTGGTTCTCTCTCTTTCCTCCCTCTCCTGGTTCTCTCTCTTTTCTCCCTCTCCTGGTTCTCTCTCTTTCCTCCCTCTCCTGGTTCTCTCTCTTTCCTCCCTCTCCGGGTTCTCTCTCTTTCCTCCCTCTCCTGGTTCTCTCTCTTTCCTCCCTCTCCTGGTTCTCTCCCTCTCCTGGTTCTCTCTCTTTCCTCCCTCTCCTGGTTCTCTCTCTTTCCTACCTCTCCTGGTTCTTTCTCTTTCCTCCCTCTCCTGGTTCTCTCTCTTTCCTCCCTCTCCTGGTTCTCTCTCTTTCCTACCTCTCCTGGTTCTCTCTCTTTCCTCCCTCTCCTGGTTCTCTCTCTTTCCTCCCTCTCCTGGTTCTCTCTCTTTCCTCCCTCTCCTGGTTCTCTCTCTTTCCTCCCTCTCCGGGTTCTCTCTCTTTCCTCCCTCTCCTGGTTCTCTCTCTTTCCTCCCTCTCCTGGTTCTCCCTCTTTTCTCCCTCTCCTGGTTCTCTCTCTTTCCTCCCTCTCCTGGTTCTCTCTCTTTCCTCCCTCTCCTGGTTCTCTGTCTCCTACCAGGTGCATGGGTAAATGTTTACCTTTCCAGATTGCCTCTACTCCTTCTCATCCTCCCATCCGTGTCTCACAACTTCTGCGCCGCATTACTTTTGTCAGGGGATGCGTCCCACTGTTGGTGCCCTTCGTCTCTCACCTCAACCACTCCCCTACATCTGTTGTGTAAATACTCACCTCCGAAGACGACGAGAGACGACGAGGACATTATGCAGAGAAAGAGAGAGAGAGACAGAAAGAGAGAGAGAGAGAGAGAGAAAGGAGAGGGGGAATCTTGTGATTTTTCTTCTTCCTCTGAGCTCGGGCAAACAAAGAAATTAAAATAATTCTGCTCGAGACAATGAAGTGGTTTCTAAACCTTCTAACTCAACACGTGCATTTCTGATTCAGAGTTTGTTGATTTCCAGCAGGTTTTTTAATTAAAGGGATTTGGCCCCACGTGGAGTACAGGCCTTGAGTAAATGTAAGCCTTGATAGGTGTAAAATGTGTGAATAGTGAAAACACACATAACAAAATGCATCCACCCCCCCCTCCCCCGGAAATCTGTCCCAACCCGACACTATGCCCCAGCTAGGAGTTGTTTTGGGAATGGGCCTGTGTGTGTGTGTGTGTGTGTGTGTGTGTGTGTGTGTGTGTGTGTGTGTGTGTGTGTGTGTGTGTGTGTGTGTGTGTGTGTGTGTGTGTGTGTGTGTGTGTGTGTGTGTGTGTGTGTGTGCCTGCTGTGGTGTGTGTGTGTGTAAAGATGTGAGAAGTTCAACACTGTGGTGGTGTCGTCGTTTGAAATCTGTTTCTCTCAGGATTAAGTTGAATTTACCCAACAGTTTTTTGGGACTGAAATGTTTTGAAAGTCGATAATTACAGTAATACAGTTTATCTCGGGATCACAGCTCTGTGTGATCAGATTTGACCAGTTGGAGGGTTTTATAAACTGAAATCAGGTGTTTTTATAGGTAGATATGACTAGTTTAATGGTTTTATAAACTGAAATCAGGTGTTTTTATAGGTAGATATGACTAGTTTAATCGTTTTATAAACTGAAATCGGGTGTTTTTATAGGTAGATATGACAAGTTTAATGGTTTTATAAACTGAAATCGGGTGTTTTTATAGGTAGATATGACTAGTTTACAGTTTCCTCAGTCCCCGTACGGTGGGATCAAGATCGATTTCACCAAACACTTGTATCCACTGAAATGGTCATAAAGCTATTGGTAGGTAGGTAGAAGTGTTGTTGACAGTTCCCTCTGTATTCTGTCAGTATATCACACTCACAGTGACCAGACTACCACATGATACCATGCTACCCTGAACAGCTGGGTGTTTAACGTGGACCGGAGCGATGAAGGCACCCTTCGTTAAGTGTACTTCCTGCTAACACCCCCCCAGGGAAACATTCTGTTCCACATCCACTGGGGGGTATCCCAGCTGGGCTTCATTAGGGTCCTCTCTCCGGAGACCTGCTCGCCCCTCCCCTGCTCTGCCCTGCCAGCCACCTGTGTACTAGCTAGCTAGATAACTAGCTCTGTGGCTGGATGGTGTATATTAGCTAGCTAGATAACTAGCTCTGGGGCTGTGGATGGATGGATGGTGTATATTAGCTAGCTAGATAACTAGCTCTGGGGCTGTGGATGGATGGATGGTGTATATTAGCTAGCTAGATAACTAGCTCTGGGGCTGTGGATGGATGGATGGTGTATATTAGCTAACTAGATAACTAGCTCTGTGGCTGTGGATGGATGGATGGATGGTGTATATTAACTAGCTAGATAACTACCTATGTGGCTGTGGATGGATGGTGTGGTGTATATTAGCTCGCTAGATAACTAGCTCTGGAGCTGTGGATGGATGGATGGTGTATATTAGCTAGCTAGATAACTTGCTCTGGAGCTGTGGATGGATGGATGGTGTATATTAGCTCGCTAGATAACTAGCTCTGGGGCTGTGGATGGATGGTGTATATTAGCTCGCTAGATAACTAGCTCTGGGGCTGTGGATGGATGGATGGTGTATATTAGCTAGCTAGATAACTAGCTCTGGGGCTGTGGATGGATGGATGGTGTCGATTAGCTAGCTAGATAACTACCTCTGTGGATGGATGGATGGTGTATATTAGCTCGCTAGATAACTAGCTCTGGGGCTGTGGATGGATGGATGGTGTATATTAGCTAGCTAGATAACTAGCTCTGGGGCTGTGGATGGATGGATGGTGTAGATTAGCTAGCTAGATAACTACCTCTGTGGATGGATGGATGGTGTATATTAGCTAGCTAGATAACTAGTTATGGGGCTGTGGATGGATGGATGGTGTATATTAGCTAGCTAGATAACTACCTCTGGGGCTGTGGATGGATGGATGGTGTATATTAGCTAGCTAGATAACTAGCTCTGGGGCTGTGGATGGATGGTGTATATTAGCTACCTAGATAACTAGTTATGGGGCTGTGGATGGATGGATGGTGTATATTAGCTAGCTAGATAACTAGCTCTGGGGCTGTGGATGGATGAATGGATGGATGGTGTATATTAGCTAGCTAGATAACTAGCTCTGGGGCTGTGGATGGATGAATGGATGGATGGCGTATATTTGCTAGCTAGATAACTAGCTCTGGGGCTGTGGATGGATGGATGGTGTATACTAGCTAGCTAGATAACTACCTCTGGGGCTGTGGATGGCTGGATGGTGTATATTAGCTAGCTAGATAACTACCTCTGTGGATGGATGGATGGTGTATATTAGCTAGCTAGATAACTAGCTCTGTGGCTGTGGATGGATGGATGGATGGTGTATATTAGCTCGCTAGATAACTACCTATGTGGCTGTGGATGGATGGTGTGGTGTATATTAGCTAGCTAGATAACTAGCTCTGGGGCTGTGGATGGATGGTGTGGTGTATACTAGCTAGCTAGATAACTAGCTCTGGGGATGGATGGATGGTGTATATTAGCTAGCTAGATAACTAGCTCTGGGGATGGATGGATGGATGGTGTATATTAGCTAGCTAGATAACTAGCTCTGTGGCTGTGGATGGATGGATGGATGGTGTATATTAGCTCGCTAGATAACTAGCTCTGGGGATGGATGGATGGATGGTGTATATTAGCTAGCTAGATAACTAGCTCTGGGGCTGTGGATGGATGGATGGTGTATATTAGCTCGCTAGATAACTACCTATGTGGCTGTGGATGGATGGTGTGGTGTATATTAGCTAGCTAGATAACTACCTCTGGGGATGGATGGATGGTGTATATTAGCTAGCTAGATAACTACCTCTGGGGATGGATGGATGGTGTATATTAGCTAGCTTGATAACTAGTTCTGGGGCTGTGGATGGATGGATGGATGGATGGATGGTGTATATTAGCTAGCTTGATAACTAGCTCTGGGGCTGTGGATGGATGGATGGATGGATGGTGTATATTAGCTAGCTTGATAACTAGTTCTGGGGCTGTGGATGGATGGTGTATATTAGCTAGCTAGATAACTACCTCTGGGGATGGATGGATGGTGTATATTAGCTAGCTAGATAACTAGCTCTGGGGCTGTGGATGGATGGTGTGGTGTATATTAGCTAGCTAGATAACTAGCTCTGGGGCTGTGGATGGATGGTGTATATTAGCTAGCTAGATAACTAGCTCTGGGGCTGTGGATGGATGGATGGTGTATATTAGCTAGCTAGATAACTAGCTCTGGGGCTGTGGATGGATGGATGGTGTATATTAGCTAACTAGATAACTAGCTCTGTGGCTGTGGATGGATGGATGGATGGTGTATATTAACTAGCTAGATAACTACCTATGTGGCTGTGGATGGATGGTGTGGTGTATATTAGCTCGCTAGATAACTAGCTCTGGAGCTGTGGATGGATGGATGGTGTATATTAGCTAGCTAGATAACTAGCTCTGGAGCTGTGGATGGATGGATGGTGTATATTAGCTCGCTAGATAACTAGCTCTGGGGCTGTGGATGGATGGTGTATATTAGCTCGCTAGATAACTAGCTCTGGGGCTGTGGATGGATGGATGGTGTATATTAGCTAGCTAGATAACTAGCTCTGGGGCTGTGGATGGATGGATGGTGTAGATTAGCTAGCTAGATAACTACCTCTGTGGATGGATGGATGGTGTATATTAGCTAGCTAGATAACTAGTTATGGGGCTGTGGATGGATGGATGGTGTATATTAGCTAGCTAGATAACTACCTCTGGGGCTGTGGATGGATGGATGGTGTATATTAGCTAGCTAGATAACTAGCTCTGGGGCTGTGGATGGATGGTGTATATTAGCTACCTAGATAACTAGTTATGGGGCTGTGGATGGATGGATGGTGTATATTAGCTAGCTAGATAACTAGCTCTGGGGCTGTGGATGGATAAATGGATGGATGGTGTATATTAGCTAGCTAGATAACTAGCTCTGGGGCTGTGGATGGATGAATGGATGAATGGCGTATATTTGCTAGCTAGATAACTAGCTCTGGGGCTGTGGATGGATGGATGGTGTATACTAGCTAGCTAGATAACTACCTCTGGGGCTGTGGATGGCTGGATGGTGTATATTAGCTAGCTAGATAACTACCTCTGTGGATGGATGGATGGTGTATATTAGCTAGCTAGATAACTAGCTCTGTGGCTGTGGATGGATGGATGGATGGTGTATATTAGCTCGCTAGATAACTACCTATGTGGCTGTGGATGGATGGTGTGGTGTATATTAGCTAGCTAGATAACTAGCTCTGGGGCTGTGTATGGATGGATGGTGTATATTAGCTAGCTAGATAACTAGCTCTGGGGCTGTGGATGGATGGTGTATATTAGCTAGCTAGATAACTAGCTCTGGGGCTGTGGATGGATGGATGGTGTATATTAGCTAGCTAGATAACTACCTCTGGGGATGGATGGATGGTGTATATTAGCTAGCTAGATAACTATCTCTGGGGATGGATGGATGGTGTATATTAGCTAGCTAGATAACTAGCTCTGTGGCTGTGGATGGATGGATGGATGGTGTATATTAGCTAGCTAGATAACTAGCTCTGGGGCTGTGGATGGATGGATGGTGTATATTAGCTAGCTAGATAACTAGCTCTGGGGCTGTGGATGGATGGATGGTGTATATTAGCTCGCTAGATAACTACCTATGTGGCTGTGGATGGATGGTGTGGTGTATATTAGCTAGCTAGATAACTAGCTCTGGGGCTGTGGATGGATGGATGGTGTATATTAGCTAGCTAGATAACTAGCTCTGTGGATGGATGGATGGTGTATATTAGCTAGCTAGATAACTAGCTCTGGGGCTGTGGATGGATGGATGGTGTATATTAGCTAGCTAGATAACTAGCTCTGGGGATGGATGGATGGTGTATATTAGCTAGCTAGATAACTACCTCTGGGGATGGATGGATGGTGTATATTAGCTAGCTTGATAACTAGTTCTGGGGCTGTGGATGGATGGATGGATGGTGTATATTAGCTAGCTTGATAACTAGCTCTGGGGCTGTGGATGGATGGATGGATGGATGGTGTATATTAGCTAGCTTGATAACTAGTTCTGGGGCTGTGGATGGATGGTGTATATTAGCTAGCTAGATAACTACCTCTGGGGATGGATGGATGGTGTATATTAGCTAGCTAGATAACTAGCTCTGGGGATGGATGGATGGTGTATATTAGCTAGCTAGATAACTAGCTCTGGGGCTGTGGATGGATGGTGTATATTAGCTAGCTAGATAACTAGCTCTGGGGCTGTGGATGGATGGATGGTGTATATTAGCTAGCTAGATAACTAGCTCTGGGGCTGTGGATGGATGGATGGTGTATATTAGCTAGCTAGATAACTAGCTCTGGGGCTGTGGATGGATGGATGGTGTATATTAGCTAGCTAGATAACTAGCTCTGGGGCTGTGGATGGATGGATGGTGTATATTAGCTAGCTAGATAACTAGCTCTGGGGCTGTGGATGGATGGATGGTACCCTCCAGGAGGCCAGGCGGCCCACAGCCTGATGTAGTTGCATCTCTCCTCCCCCCTCGTCTCCCCAGCGCCTCGTTCCTTTGGCTGTAACTGACAGATGAGTTAAGGAGCAGTAGCAGCAGGATCTCTGGGCTGCTTACCAGTTAGGAGGAGTGGAGCGCTGGCCTTGTCTGTCGGGCCTCTGTCTCTTTCTCTACTGCTGGGGTCATTATTTACCTAGACCCCACTCGGGCCTTCTATCCTTCTCTCTCTCTTTCCCTCTCATCCCTCCCTCCCTCTCTCTCTCCCCCTCCCCCTCCCTCATTCTCTCCCTCCCTCCACCCTCTCTCTCTCCCCACACTCTCTCTCTCCCCACTCTCTCTCGATCTCCCCCAATCTCTCTCCCCCCCCACTCCCTCCCCTCTCTCTCTCTCTCTCTCTCATTTATTCAGCCATTCATTTAATTAGCCATTAATATATTTATTCAGCCATTCAACCAATCATTCATTTATTCAGCCATTCATTCATGTATTCAGCCTTTCATTCATTATTCAGCCATTCATTAATTTATTCAGCCTTTCATTCATTATTCAGCCATTTATTCAGCCATTCATTCATTTATTAATTCATTTATTCATGAATTAATTAATTCATTTATTCAGCCATTAATTCATTTATTCAGCCATTAATTCATTTATTCAGCCATTCATTCATTTATTCAGCCGTTCATTAATTTGTTGTCAGATTCACTCATACATAGCAGCAGTGAAAGGGTTATTGTTTCCTCTCTTGACCGTGTTGTTTTAAACATGGGTATTTTAAAGCCGTTTCCTGTAAAAGGCCCGTCTCAGCATCACCATGGAAACGACCACATGTAACGCCGGTCCTCCAACAAATGAACTTTGATTGCAGGTCCAGGCAAGTAGATGTTACATGACGACACAGACATCTGTGTTGGGGGTATTCACTCTGATTCACTCTGATTCACTCTGATTCACTTATTCACTCTGATTTACTCTGATTCACTTATTCACTCTGATTTACTCTGATTCACTCTGATTCACTTATTCACTCTGATTTACTCTGATTCACTCTGATTCACTCTGATTCACTTATTCACTCTGATTCACTCTGATTTACTCTGATTCACTTATTCACTCTGATTCACTGATTCACTCTGATTCACTTATTCACTCTGATTCACTGATTCACTGATTCACTCGTATTCTCTGATTCACTTTGATTCACTCTGATTCTCTGATTCACTTTGATTCACTCTGATTCACAGTGGTGGTGTAGAGCTGAGCTCACCACAGAGTAGCTCTCTCTAGCTCGCTTCCCTCTCTCTCTCTAGCTCTCTTCCCCCTCTCTATTCCCCCTCTCTCTTCCCCCTCTCTCTCTCTAGCTCTCTACCCCCTCTATCGCTCTAGCTCACTTCCCCCTCTCTCTCTAGCTCTCTTCCCCTCTCTCTTCCCCCTCTCTCTCTAGCTCTCTTCCCCCCCCTCTCTCTCTCTCTCTCTCTCTCTCTCTCTCTAGCTCCCTTCCCCCTCTATCTATCTCTCTCTCTCTCTCTCTCTCTAGCTCCCTTCCCCCTCTATCTATCTCTCTCTCTCTCTAGCTCTCTTCCCCCCCTATCTCGCTCTCTAGCTCTCTTCCCCCCCCTATCTCACTCTCTAGCTCTCCCCCCCCCCTCTCTCTAGCTCTCTTCCCCCCCTCTCTCTAGCTCTCTTCCCCCCCCTATCTCTCTCTCTAACTCTCTTTTCCCCCCCCATCTCTCTCTCTAACTCTCCCCCCCCTCTCTCTAGCTCCCTTCCCCCTCTATCTATCTCTCTCTCTCTCTCTCTCTAGCTCTCTTCCCCCCTATCTCGCTCTCTAGCTCTCCCCCCCCCCTCTCTCTCTAGCTCTCTTCTCCCCCCCCCCTCTCTCTCTCTAGCTCTCTCCCCCCCCCCTCTCTCTCTCTCTAGCTCTCTTCCCCCCCTCTCTCTTCCCCCTCTCTCTCTAGCTCTCTTCCCCTATCTCTCTCTCTAGCTCTATTCCCCCTCTCTCTCTCTAGCTCTCTTTCCCCTCTCTCTCTCTAGCTCTCTTCCCCCTCTCTCTCTCTCTAGCTCTCTTCCCCCTCTCTCTCTCTCTCTCTAGCTCTCTTCCCCCTCTCTATCTCTCTCTCTAGCTCTCCTCCCCCCTCTCTCTCTAGCTCTCTTCCCCCTCTCTCTCTCTAGCTCTGTTCCCCCATCTCTCTCTCTAGCTCTCTTCCCCCATCTCTCTCTCTAGCTCTCTTCCCCCATCTCTCTCTCTAGCTCTCTTCCCCCTCTCTCTCTAGCTCTCTTCCCCCTTTCTCTCTCCCCCCTCTCTCTAGCTCTATTCCCCCTCTCTCTCTTCCGCCATCTCTCTCTCTAGCTCTCTTCCCTCTCTCTCTCTAGCTCTCTTCCCCCTCTCTCTCTTCCCCCTCTCTCTCTCTAGCTCTATTCCCCCTCTCTCTCTCTAGCTCTCTTCCCCCCCTCTCTCTCTCTCTGTATGAGATAGAAAAGGCATAACCAGTGGGAGTGCAAGAAATGGCCACTAATAGCATCTGAACTAGCGATGCATTCTGGCAGCTTCCGAGCTGGCCGACATATTTCCAAAGACCTCAGCAATCAGCCTGACAAGCTAACAATGCATCAAAGACACACAAAAAATGCTGTGGTCGACAGACAGACAAACAGACAGGAGGAACCTTTTTGTGTGATTCCAGACATGTAGCCAGATCCAATTCTGTCATGTCTCTCTCTCGTTCTCTATCCCCCTCCTCTATATCTCTCTCTCTCTCTCTCTCTCTCTCTCTCTCTCTCTCTCTCTCTCTCTGTCTCTCTCTCGCTCTCTTTCCCCCTCTCTCTCTCCCTCTCGCTCGCCCTCTCTCTCTCTCGCCCCCCCTCTCTCTCTCTCGCTCTCTCCCTCTCTCGCTCGCTCGCCCCCCCCTCTCGCTCTCTCCCTCTCTCCCCCTCTCGCCCCCCCCTCTCGCTCTCTCCCTCTCTCCCCCTATCTCTCTCTCCCCATCTCTCTCTCTCTCTCTCTATTTCACTCTCCCGCTCTCTCTCCCCCCCCCCCCTCTCCCCCTATCCCCTCTCTCTCTCTCGCTCTCTCTCCCCCTCTCTCCCCATCTCTCCCCTTCTCCCTTCTCTCTCTCTCTCTCTCTCTCTCTCCCCCCGTCTTTCTATCTCTCTCTATCTCTCTCTCTCTTTCACTCTCCCCCTCTCTCTCTCCCCCTCTCTCTCTCTCTCCCTCTCTCTCTCCCCCATCTCTCTCTCCCTCTCTCTCTCTCCCCCCTCTCTCTCCCCTCCTCTCTCTCTCTCTCTCTAGGATGCCAGCCCTTCATTCATTCAGCCTCTTCTCCTTTGTCACTGTATTGATGACTTCAACAGACAGGGACACACTCACTTCAACAGACAGGAACACAGACGAGACAGGAACACACTCACTTCAACAGACAGGAACACACTCACTTCAACAGACAGGAACACACTGACTTCAACAGACAGGAACACACTCACTTCAACAGACAGGAACACACTCACTTCAACAGACAGGAACACACTCACTGTCGAATCTCAGTATCTTATTCCAGGAACACACTCACTGTCGTATCTCAGTATCTTATTCCAGGAACTATTTATTTCACTGTCGTATCTCAGTATCTTATTCCAGGAACCATTTAGTTCACTGTCGTATCGCAGTATCTTATTCCAGGAACCATTTAGTTCACTGTCGTATCGCAGTATCTTATTCCAGGAACTATTTCACTATCGTATCTTATTCCAGGAACTATTTATTTCACTGTCATATCTCAGTATCTTATTCCAGGAACCATTTAGTTCACTGTCGTATCGCAGTATCTTATTCCAGGAACTATTTCACTATCGTATCTTATTCCAGGAACTATTTATTTCACTGTCATATCTCCGTAACTTATTCCAGGAACCATTTAGTTCACTGTCGTATCTCAGTATCTTATTCCAGGAACCATTTAGTTCACTGTCGTATCTCAGTATCTTATTCCAGGAACCATTTATTTCACTGTCGAATCTCAGTATCTTATTCCAGGAACTATTTCACTGTCGTATCTCAGTAACTTATTCCAGGAACCATTTAGTTCACTGTCGTATCTCAGTATCTTATTCCAGGAACCATTTATTTCAGGAACCATTTATTTCACTGTCGAATCTCAGTAACTTATTCCAGGAACCATTGTCACTTAGTTATTCATTAAATCGGATGAGTCTGTCTAGGACATACAGTAGTACACCACAGCACCTTCTGAAAATATTCAGACCACTTGACTATTTCTACATTTTGGTATGTTACAGCCTTATTCTAAAATGGATTCAATTGTTTTTTCCCCTCATCAATCTACACACAATATCCCATAATGCCGAAGAATGATTACATAGAAGATTGTTGTGTTTAGTCCCTCTGTAAGCCAGACGAAACGGTTGTGGGGTTCAGTCCCTCTGTAAGCCAGACGGAATGGTTGTGGGGTTCAGTCCCTCTGTAAGCCAGACGGAACGGTTGTGGGGTTCAGTCCCTCTGTAAGCCAGACGGAACGGTTTTGGGGTTCAGTCCCTCTGTAAGCCAGACGGAATGTGTTGGGGTTCAGTCCCTCTGTAAGCCAGACGGAACGGTTTTGGGGTTCAGTCCCTCTGTAAGCCAGACGGAATGGTTGTGGGGTTCAGTCCCTCTGTAAGCCAGACGGAACGGTTGTGGGGTTCAGTCCCTCTGTAAGCCAGACGGAACGGTTGTGGGGTTCAGTCCCTCTGTAAGCCAGACGGAACGGTTTTGGGGTTCAGTCCCACTGTAAGCCAGACGGAATGGTTGTGGGGTTCAGTCCCTCTGTAAGCCAGACGGAATGGTTGTGGGGTTCAGTCCCTCTGTAAGCCAGACGGAACGGTTGTGGGGTTCAGTCCCTCTGTAAGCCAGACATAATGTGTTGGGGTTCAGTCCCTCTGTAAGCCAGACGGAACGGTTGTGGGGTTCAGTCCCTCTGTAAGCCAGACGGAACGGTTGTGGGGTTCAGTCCCTCTGTAAGCCAGACGGAACGGTTGTGGGGTTCAGTCCCTCTGTAAGCCAGACGGAACGGTTGTGGGGTTCAGTCCCTCTGTGACAACCCATCTGACTACAATACAAACCCACAGACAGACAGACAACCCATCTGACTACAATACAAACCCACAGACAGACAGACAGACATCCCATCTGACTACAATACAAACCCACAGTATCAACCTGAACACAACCAATCGGACTACAATACAAACCAATCTGACTACAACACAAACCAATCTGACTACAATACAAACCCACAGACTCAACCTGAACACAACTAATCTTACTACTTTACAAACCCACAGACAGACAGACAGACAGACAGACAGACAACAATACAAACCCACAGACAGACAGACAGACAGACAGACAGACAGACAGACAGACAACAATACAAACCCACAGACAGACAGACAGACAGACAGACAGACAACAATACAAACCCACAGACAGACAGACCGACAGACCGACAGACAGACCGACAGACAGACAGACAACAATACAAACCCACAGACAGACAGACAGACAGACAGACAGACAGACAGACAGACAGACAACAATACAAACCCACAGACAGACAGAACCTCTTGATATGAACGACTCTGGGCCGAGCAGACGTCAGTAGGCCGGGGGGGGGGGGGGGGGGGGGGGGGGGGGGGGGGGGGTCCACTTCATGTGTTTAGAGATGGACTTCTGTCAATAAGTGCACATTGATCCACGTTAGATGGCTGGAGGAGATGGTAATGATGCCGCAGGAGGAGACTCCAACCCACAACAGCAGGAAGAGGAATTACGATCAGGAGAGGGAAGAAGAACGTAAAAAAAAATAGTCTTGGAGAGTGCTGATCTAGGATCAGGGGCCGAGTGTACCAGGGGTGAAGTGCTGATCTAGGATCAGGGGCCGAGTGTACCAGGGGTGAAGTGCTGATCTAGGATCAGGGGCCGAGTGTACCAGGGGTGAAGTGCTGATCTAGGATCAGGGCCCGAGTGTACCAGGCGTCTCGGTGTAGGAGTGAAGTGCTGATCTAGGATCAGGGGCCGAGCGTATCAGGGGTGAAGTGCTGATCTAGGATCAGGGGCCGAGTGTACCAGGCGTCTCGGTGTAGGAGTGAAGTGCTGATCTAGGATCAGGGGCCGAGCGTATCAGGCGTCTCGGTGTAGGAGTGAAGTGCTGATCTAGGATCAGGGGCCGAGCGTATCAGGGGTGAAGTGCTGATCTAGGATCAGGGGCCGAGCGTATCAGGCGTCTCGGTGTAGGAGTGAAGTGCTGATCTAGGATCAGGGGCCGAGCGTATCAGGGGTGAAGTGCTGATCTAGGATCAGGGGCCGAGTGTACCAGGCGTCTCGGTGTAGGTGTGAAGTGCTGATCTAGGATCAGGGGCCGAGCGTATCAGGGGTGAAGTGCTGATCTAGGATCAGGGGCCGAGTGTATCAAGCGTCTCGGTGTAGGTGTGAAGTGCTGATCTAGGATCAGGGGCCGAGCGTATCAGGCGTCTTGGTGTAGGGGTGAAGTGCTGATCTAGGATCAGGGGCCGAGCGTATCAGGCGTCTTGGTGTAGGGGTGAAGTGCTGATCTAGGATCAGGGGCCGAGTGTATCAAGCGTCTTGGTGTAGGAGTGTAAGTGCTGATCTGGGATCAGGGGCCGAGTGTATCAAGCGTCTCTGTGTTTGAGTGAAGTGCTGATCTAGGATCAGATCCTATCCATATGACCTCATGTATTATGACCTTAAAGCTCTTATTTTTATTTTTATTTTATTTAACTAGGCAAGTCAGTTAAGAACAAATTCTTATTTTCAATGACGGCCTACTCCACCTCTCTCTGTTCTGTTGTGGCGGCTTGACTATTCCACCTCTCTCTGTTCTGTTGTGGGGGCTCCACTATTCCACCTCTCTCTGTTCTGTTGTGGCTCCACTATTCCACCTCTCTCTGTTCTGTTGTGGCGGCTCCACTATTCCACCTCTCTCTGTTCTGTTGTGGCTCCACTATTCCACCTCTCTCTGTTCTGTTGTGGCGGCTCCACTATTCCACCTCTCTCTGTTCTGTTGTTGCTCCACTATTCCACCTCTCTCTGTTCTGTTGTGGCGGCTCCACTATTCCACCTCTCTCTGTTCTGTTGTGGCGGCTTGACTATTCCACCTCTCTCTCTACTGTTGTTGCGGCTCCACTATCCCACCTCTCTCTGTTCTGTTGTGGGGGCTCCACTATTCCACCTCTCTCTGTTCTGTTGTGGTGGCTCCACTATTCCACCTCTCTCTGTTCTGTTGTGGCGGCTCCACTATTCCACCTCTCTCTGTTCTGTTGTGGCGGCTCCACTATTCCACCTCTCTCTGTTCTGTTGTGGCGGCTTGACTATTCCACCTGTCTCTGTTCTGTTGTGGTGGTTCCACTATTCCACCTCTCTCTGTTCTGTTGTGGTGGTTCCACTATTCCACCTCTCTCTGTTCTGTTGTGGCAGCTCCACTATTCCACCTCTCTCTGTTCTGTTGTGGCAGCTCCACTATTCCACCTCTCTCTGTTCTGTTGTGGCAGCTCCACTATTCCACCTCTCTCTGTTCTGTTGTTGCGGCTCCACTATTCCACCTCTCTCTGTTCTGTTGTGGCAGCTCCACTATTCCACCTCTCTCTGTTCTGTTGTGGTGGCTCCACCGTCTTCAGCGTGAGGTAGCCTTGAAGTTGGTTTGTACCTGTGAATCAGAGATCAATAAAAGCAGAATATATACAAGCCAGGATCAATGAACCAGTCCTCTGCAGAGGTTCTCATTCCATCACGGACCCGGACAATAATCAATTGTCATTGAAGGCTGCTAATAAGGGTCCTGTTGCAGGAATTATCCCACAGAGAAGATCCGCATAGCAACAGTGGACAGACATCACAGGCCAATGTTGATTTTCAACACACTTGCGTCACACACACTGTAGTTAGTTACATTTACGTTTCCTTGACACGTTGTTCTAATATGTCTTTAGGTTCTGGTTCATCTTTCCCTGATTCCATATTGCGATTTGTAAGCTGTGAATTTGAATGATCCGGGTTCAATTGGAGGTGTTTTATTGTGCTTTCATTCAGATATTGATTAGGTAAATAACCTTTTATCTCTCTTCCTCCTTCCCTCTCTTCCTCTACTCTCTCTTCCTCTCCCCTCTCTCTTCCTCTCCTCTCTCTTCCTCTCCTCTCTCTCTTCCTCTCCTCTCTCTTCCTCTCCTCTCTCTTCCTCTCCTCTCTCTTCCTCTCCTCTCTCTTCCTCTCCTCCCTCTCTTCCTCTCCTCCCTCTTCCACTCTTCCCTCTCTTCCTCTCTTCCCTCTCTTCCTCTCCTCTCTCTCCCTCTCCTCTCTTCCTCTCCTCTCTCTTCCTCTCCTCTCTCTCTTCCTCTCCTCTCTCTTCCTCTCCTCTCGCTATTCCTCTCCTCTCTCTATTCCTCTCCTCTCTTCCTCCCTCCCTCTCCTCTCTCTTCCTCTCCTCTTCCTCTCCTCTCTCTTCCTTTCCTCTCTCTCAGGGTTCCTGGTATCACCATCGCAACGGACATCATCTGTGGTTTCCCAGGGGAGACGGATGCTGACTTCCAGGAGACATGTGACCTGGTGAAGGAGTATCGCTTCCCCAGCCTCTTCATCAACCAGTTCTACCCCCGGCCTGGCACCCCCGCCGCCAAGATGAACCAGGTCCCCGCCCAAGTGGTCAGTCACAATCCCTGATTTATTAAGTTGATTTCCAGTGTGTATGATCACACCACATGTTGTACCACATCACACCTGTTTGATCACACCTGTTTACATTTGATCACATGTTGTACCAGAGTGTGATTCTTCTTCTTGTTTGGAGGCAGTAGAGTTTAACATGGACCAGAGTGTTGAGGCAGTAGAGTTTAACATGGACCAGAGTGTTTGGAGGCAGTAGAGTTTAACATGGACCAGAGTGTGGAGGCAGTAGAGTTTAACATGGACCAGAGTGTTGAGGCAGTAGAGTTTAACATGGACCAGAGTGTTGAGGCAGTAGAGTTTAACATGGACCAGAGTGTTTGGAGGCAGTAGAGTTTAACATGGACCAGAGTGTGGAGGCAGTAGAGTTTAACATGGACCAGAGTGTGGAGGCAGTAGAGTTTAACGTGGACCAGAGTGTTTGGAGGCAGTAGAGTTTAACATGGACCAGAGTGTTTGGAGGCAGTAGAGTTTAACATGGACCAGAGTGTGGAGGCAGTAGAGTTTAACATGGACCAGAGTGTTGAGGCAGTAGAGTTTAACATGGACCAGAGTGTTGAGGCAGTAGAGTTTAACATGGACCAGAGTGTTTGGAGGCAGTAGAGTTTAACATGGACCAGAGTGTTGAGGCAGTAGAGTTTAACATGGACCAGAGTGTTTGGAGGCAGTAGAGTTTAACATGGACCAGAGTGTTGAGGCAGTAGAGTTTAACATGGACCAGAGTGTGGAGGCAGTAGAGTTTAACGTGGACCAGAGTGTTGAGGCAGTAGAGTTTAACATGAACCAGAGTGTGGAGGCAGTAGAGTTTAACGTGGACCAGAGTGTTGAGGCAGTAGAGTTTAACATGGACCAGAGTGTTGAGGCAGTAGAGTTTAACATGGACCAGAGTGTTGAGGCAGTAGAGTTTAACATGGACCAGAGTGTTTGGAGGCAGTAGAGTTTAACGTGGACCAGAGTGTTGAGGCAGTAGAGTTTAACATGGACCAGAGTGTGGAGGCAGTAGAGTTTAACGTGGACCAGAGTGTTGAGGCAGTAGAGTTTAACATGGACCAGAGTGTTGAGGCAGTAGAGTTTAACATGGACCAGAGTGTTGAGGCAGTAGAGTTTAACATGGACCAGAGTGTGGAGGCAGTAGAGTTTAACGTGGACCAGAGTGTTGAGGCAGTAGAGTTTAACATGGACCAGAGTGTTTGGAGGCAGTAGAGTTTAACATGGACCAGAGTGTGGAGGCAGTAGAGTTTAACATGGACCAGAGTGTTGAGGCAGTAGAGTTTAACATGGACCAGAGTGTTGAGGCAGTAGAGTTTAACGTGGACCAGAGTGTTGAGGCAGTAGAGTTTAACATGGACCAGAGTGTTGAGGCAGTAGAGTTTAACATGGACCAGAGTGTTGAGGCAGTAGAGTTTAACATGGACCAGAGTGTTGAGGCAGTAGAGTTTAACATGGACCAGAGTGTTGAGGCAGTAGAGTTTAACATGGACCAGAGTGTTGAGGCAGTAGAGTTTAACATGGACCAGAGTGTTGAGGCAGTAGAGTTTAACATGGACCAGAGTGTTGAGGCAGTAGAGTTTCAGTACTGTAGTATGAGATGAGCAGGGCTGAGTGAAACAGGGTTCTAACAGGGAAGCGGTATGTTTTTGGGGGGGGTGTCAGTTAGAGAAAAGACCAGGCACAGAATCACTCATTTTAGGACGTAGTGATTCAGGGTGTAAGAGAGATGTGTGATTCGGTGCAGTCCGACTGCATTGTGGTCCATGTTTAAAAACACACACTGGGACACTGGCAGACGTGTGAAGGCCCCCGTCTGGATCAAGGCCTACACATCAGGCCTCACTCAACACCAGTGGATGAGTCCCAAATGTCCCTATTATGCCCTAGTATAGTGCACTACCCTATGGGCCCTGATCAGACTAAACCAGACTAAACTAGACTAAACTAGACTAAACCAGACTAAACCAGACTAAACTCAGACTAAACTCAGACTAAACTCAGACTAAACTCAGACTAAACTCAGACTAAACCAGACTCAACCAGACTAAATGCAGCCACCAGTATTATCCTAAGTACTATATTGACACGAGGTATTAGGCTGTGTTGTTGCCTGGATGTTTTCGATGACGATGGGCTGGATTCACCCAGCTGTCAGACCTAAGATGTTTTTACATGTGTTTTTTTAGTATGTCTGATTCTGAATTATAAAAAAAAATATTTTTGTAATTTGTGTCTCTTATCAAGGAGTAAAAACCGGAATAAAATGTCCCCCCTCTCGTCATCTGAACATAAAAACCTGCTCCAATTATGTCAAGAAATATTATATATCCTGGAGTGTTTTATACCACACTGGATTAACACAATCAAAGACACTGGAGTTGAGCTCTCTCCTCTCTCTTAATATATCCCTGTGTGTGTGTGTGTGTGTGTGTCTGTGTGTGTGTGTGTGTCTGTGTCTGTGTCTGTGTCTGTCTGTCTGTGTGTGTGTGTGTGTGCGGATGCGGGTGTGTGTGTGTGTGTGTGAGAAATCTCTCTCTCTCAGCATTAATGGTAATTCATACAGATCTGTTTGTGAACTGAGCCAGGCGTTTCTCTCAGACTGATTTCTACCAGCATGGGGTAATTCAGCTGTCGTACTAAGTCAGTCAGACTGCCGGTTCATTTCAACAAAGACATTTTCTCGTATCTCGTATTTTTTACATGTCTTCAATTACAGCATGTTGTTGTTGTTGTCTGTTGAACATCTTTAAATCCATCAGGAGAAAATAGGATCTTGGCTCTTTATTTATTTGTGTTTTATTTCCGTCATTCATTATTGACAATGAAAACGTCTTGAGGTTTCCACTTCCTGTTCAATAGTAATGATTAGGTAACTTCCTGTTCAATAGTAATGATTAGGTAATGTTCAATAGTAATGATTAGGTAACGTTCTGTTCAATAGTAATGATTAGGTCAGTGAGACAGATAACAAGTAATTATGTTCAACATTTTGCTATCATTGTTTGAAACTGTGGCAGGATCAATACCCTAGAAATATAATCCATATAATTGGTTTGGAACCTCTAACCCTGTCAATTTGAATGGGTTTGGAACCTCTAATCCTGTCAATTTGAATGGGTTTGGAACTTCTAATCCTGTCAATTTGAATGGGTTTGGAACTTCTAATCCTGTCAATTTGAATGGGTTTGGAACTTCTAATCCTGTCAATTTGAATGGGTTTGGAACTTCTAATCCTGTCAATTTGAATGGGTTTGGAACCTCTCTAATCCTGTCAATTTGAATGGGTTTGGAATCTCAAATCCCGTCAATTTGAATGTGTTTGGAACCTCTAATCCTGTCAATTTTAATGGGTTTGGAACCTCTAATCCTGTCAATTTGAATGGGTTTGTAACCTCTAAAGCTGTCTATTTGAATGGGTTTGGAACCCCTGAACCTGTCAATTTGAATGGGTTTGGAATCTCAAATCCCGTCAATTTGAATGTGTTTGGAACCTCTAATCCTGTCTATTTGAATGGGGTTGGAACCTCTAATCCTGTCTATTTGAATGGGGTGGCCAGCTCTATGGATTCTTTCTATGCTCAATACACTCCAGTGAAGTGTACCAAACCATTACTGAAGACCACAAGGTTTAAACAGGACTTTAACCAGGACTAGATCACATGTGGTTTAACCAGGACTAGATCACATGTGGTTTAACCAGGACTAGATCACATGTGGTTTAACCAGGACTAGATCACATGTGGTTTAACCAGGACTAGATCACATGTGGTTTAACCAGGACTAGATCACATGTGGTTTAACCAGGACTAGATCACATGTGGTTTAACCAGGACTAGATCACATGTGGTTTAACCAGGACTAGATCACATGTGGTTTAACCAGGACTAGATCACATGTGGTTTAACCAGGACTAGATCACATGTGGTTTAACCAGGACTAGATCACATGTGGTTTAACCAGGACTAGATCACATGTGGTTTAACCAGGACTAGATCACATGTGGTTTAACCAGGACTAGATCACATGTGGTTTAACCTGGACTAGTTCATATCCTACTAGAGATGATGTGCATTCAGGAGCTCTAAAACTCCTGAGACTATGACTTCAATCCCCACACCACTATGGTTGTAGCTATTATTATCAATAAACAGACACAGGCTGGGCTGCAATTTACCACCTTTACTGGTGGGTGAGTCTCAATCCGTCGTTTAACTGCTTAAAGCCTGGCTCATTTCCTATGGCTGAAACAACATGGCCGCCCTCCGACACGACACTAAACCTTAGTCACATCGGGGTCTTTAAAATGACTTCCCTGTCCCTCCCGCATGCCTGACCTGCCTGCAAGACCTCCTCAGCTCTTCCCGAAGAGGCAGCGGTGGAGGAAGGTGGAAGCCATCCATTAGATGCTCCTAACCATTCATCACTGTGTGAAGGCATGGGGCCTCGGCGCCCAGCGGTGTCCGGCTGGACAGGAGGTGAAGAGCTAACCAAAGCAGCCCTCCATCCCTCTTCCTTCCCCCTCCATCCGTTCACCAATATAAGCCTTGGCAAACGGATGGAGCCAATCTGGGCTGGATAGAGCTGAGTAGGGATGGGGCTGGGTAGGGAGGGAGCTGGGTAGGGATGGGGCTGGGTAGGGATGGGGCTGGGTAGGGATGGGGCTGGGTAGGGATGGGGCTGGGTAGGGAGGGAGCTGGGTAGGGCTGGGCTGGGTAGGGATGGGGCTGGGTAGGGATGGGGCTGGGTAGGGATGGGGCTGGGTAGGGATGTCGCTGGGCTGGGTAGTGTTTGGGCTGGGTAGGGATGGGGCTGGGCTCGGTAGGGATGGGGCTGGGGGGCTGGGTAGGGATGGGGCTGGGTTGGGTAGGGATGGGGCTGGGTAGGGATGGGGCTGGGTAGGGATGGGCTGTTTTCTCTGGCCATCTGGAGGATGTTATTTATGTGTGGCCCAGCGGTAGGTAGAGTTGACACTGCTGTCTGGCTGAGCTGACTGATGCTGCTGTGGGGAGGAGAGAGAGACTACAGACTACGGCACCAGGTGTGTCAGTCAGCCATAGGAGACTTCAGACAGGACCCCTACAAAGAGGAATGTGCTCTGAATCTCTCTCTTTCTCACTATTTCTCAATCTCTCTGTCTGTGTCTCTCGCTCTCTCTCTCTTTCTCTCTCTCAATCTCTCACCCTCTCTCTCTCTCTCTCTGTTGTTGTCTCTGTCTCTCTTTCTCTCTCAATCTCTCACCCTCTCTCTCTCTCTTTCTCACTCTCAATCTCTCACCCTCTCTCTCTGTCTATGTCTCTCTTTCTCACTCAATCTCTCACCCTCTCTCTTTCTCTCTCTCTCTTTCTCTCTCTCTCTCTCCCTAGAAACACCTTCAGTTTCCTACAAGGCATTGCAACAACAACAGTTCTGCCTTTTCCTTCCTGCACGCTGTTTCTTCCCATGGTCAATAATACCTTTGAGTTTAACTGTATTGGCATTACACAGTTTGTAAAATATGAGAATCATCTTGCTACGTCTTCCTCACCACTGAGAAGTACTCGTGTTATTTTTGTGGATCAAACATCATTAGTTTATAGACCATCTGGTTTTCCAGCCTCTCCTCGGAGACCCCCAGCCGTTCCACGCAGTCTGTTCTAGAACTGACACACCTGATTCTACTGGTCTACTAATCATCAAGCCTCCTGATTGGTGAATCAGGTCAGCTAGTTCAGGGTTACTAATCATCAATCCCCTGATTGGTCAATCAGGTCAGCTAGTTCAGGGTTAGGTTTCTGTCTTGGTCTGCTGGGGTAGGTCTCTGTCTTGGTCTGCTAGGGTAGGTCTCAGTATTCTGTCTTGGTCTGCTAGGGTAGGTCTCTGTCTTGGTCTGCTAGAGTAGGTCTCTGTCTTGGTCTGCTAGGGTAGGTCTCAGTATTCTGTCTTGGTCTGCTAGGGTAGGTCTCTGTCTTGGTCTGCTAGGGTAGGTCTCTGTCTTGGTCTGCTAGGGTAGGTCTCAGTAGTCTGTCTTGGTCTGCTAGGGTAGGTCTCTGTCTTGGTCTGCTAGGGTAGGTCTCTGTCTTGGTCTGCTAGGGTAGGTCTCAGTAGTTTGTCTTGGTCTGCTGGGGTAGGTCTCTGTCTTGGTCTGCTGGGGTAGGTCTCTGTCTTGGTCTGCTAGGGTAGGTCTCAGTATTCTGTCTTGGTCTGCTAGGGTAGGTCTCTGTCTTGGTCTGCTAGGGTAGGTCTCTGTCTTGGTCTGCTAGGGTAGGTCTCTGTCTTGGTCTGCTAGGGTAGGTCTCTGTCTTGGTCTGCTAGGGTAGGTCTCAGTAGTCTGTCTTGGTCTGCTGGGGTAGGTATCTGTCTTGGTCTGCTGGGGTAGGTCTCTGTCTTGGTCTGCTGGGGTAGGTCTCAGTAGTCTGTCTTGGTCTGCTAGGGTAGGTCTCTGTCTTGGTCTGCTAGGGTAGGTCTCAGTAGTCTGTCTTGGTCTGCTGGGGTAGGTATCTGTCTTGGTCTGCTGGGGTAGGTCTCTGTCTTGGTCTGCTGGGGTAGGTCTCAGTAGTCTGTCTTGGTCTGCTAGGGTAGGTCTCAGTAGTCTGTCTTGGTCTGCTAGGGTAGGTCTCAGTATTCTGTCTTGGTCTGCTAGGGTAGGTCTCAGTATTCTGTCTTGGTCTGCTAGGGTAGGTCTCTGTCTTGGTCTGCTAGGGAAGGTCTCTGTCTTGGTCTGCTAGGGTAGGTCTCAGTAGTTTGTCTTGGTCTGCTGGGGTAGGTCTCTGTCTTGGTCTGCTAGGGTAGGTCTCAGTAGTCTGTCTTGGTCTGCTAGGGTAGGTCTCTGTCTTGGTCTCCTAGGGTAGGTCTCAGTATTCTGTCTTGGTCTGCTAGGGTAGGTCTCTGTCTTGGTCTGCTAGGGTAGGTTTCTGTCTTGGTCTGCTAGGGTAGGTCTCTGTCTTGGTCTGCTAGGGTAGGTCTCTGTCTTGGTCTGCTAGGGTAGGTCTCAGTAGTATGTCTTGGTATGCTGGGGTAGGTCTCTGTCTTGGTCTGCTAGGGTAGGTCTCTGTCTTGGTCTTCAAGGGTAGGTCTCAGTATTTTGTCTTGGTCTGCTGGGGTAGGTCTCTGTATTGGTCTTCAAGGGTAGGTCTCAGTATTTTGTCTTGGTCTGCTAGGGTAGGTCTCTGTCTTGGTCTCCTAGGGTAGGTCTCAGTATTCTGTCTTGGTCTGCTAGGGTAGGTCTCTGTCTTGGTCTGCTAGGGTAGGTCTCTGTCTTGGTCTCCTAGGGTAGGTCTCAGTATTCTGTCTTGGTCTGCTAGGGTAGGTCTCTGTCTTTGTCTGCTAGGGTAGGTTTATGTCTTGGTCTGCTAGGGTAGGTCTCTGTCTTGGTCTGCTAGGGTAGGTCTCAGTAGTCTGTCTTGGTCTGCTGGGGTAGGTCTCTGTCTTGGTCTGCTAGAGTAGGTCTCAGTAGTATGTCTTGGTCTGCTGGGGTAGGTCTCTGTCTTGGTCTGCTGGGGTAGGTCTCTGTCTTGGTCTGCTAGGGTAGGTCTCAGTAGTATGTCTTGGTCTGCTGGGGTAGGTCTATTATAGGGCCATGAAGTTGTCATCACCAGCAGCACATAGAGACATTCCCTAACCCTTCCATCTATCTCTCTGGGTGAGGTAGGGGAAAGCATTTGACACCGGGGCTATGGGTCCCCAAACCCATAGTAGGGATGGGGATGTAGTAACTGGGGATGTAGTAACTTCACTATAAGTATGTGCTCGTAGTGAAGTTACTACTATGAACATGTGGCCCACAGAATAGAATAAACTCTAACTTACTCTCCCCCGTCAACACAAAGCCAGGTAACTTATAAGCAAAAGCATTCAGCGTACACAGAATAGGATAGGATCTATCTTTACGTTCCCCCGTGAACACAAAGAGCAAGCTGTGGCTGACGGCAGTGGTAGGACAGAATGGGATGTTTCGAAGGACAAGGCTAAGTCTTAAACTACAGCATTCCTCTGTCCATACCTCTCCGAACTGATTGGAGATCCTTCCACATTCCTGCCTCATTGTTACCGTCAGGAAAACGCCATAGCCCATGTTTCACAGTATGTACCTCAAAAGCACTTACCTTCACCTCGTAAAACCCTGTCAATGGTTAGACACAGGCCTTTCAATACACACATTCCCCTTCCACTGCTGTCTTATAGAACCAAGGTGCTCAGAGCTCCAGGGCCGAGTCAGGCTGTCAGAGCTCCAGGGCCCGAGTCAGGCTGTCAGAGCTCCAGGGCCCGAGTCAGGCGGTCAGAGCTCCAGGGCCCGAGTCAGGCGGTCAGAGCTCCAGGGCCCGAGTCAGGCTGTCAGAGCTCCAGGGCCCGAGTCAGGCTGTCAGAGCTCCAGGGCCCGAGTCAGGCGGTCAGAGCTCCAGGGCCCGAGTCAGGCTGTCAGAGCTCCAGGGCCGAGTCAGGTGGTCAGAGCTCCAGGGCCCGAGTCAGGTGGTCAGAGCTCCAGGGCCCGAGTCAGGCGGTCAGAGCTCCAGGGCCCGAGTCAGGCGGTCAGAGCTCCAGGGCCCGAGTCAGGCTGTCAGAGCTCCAGGGCCGAGTCAGGTGGTCAGAGCTCCAGGGCCCGAGTCAGGCGGTTAGAGCTCCAGGGCCGAGTCAGGCGGTCAGAGCTCCAGGGCCCGAGTCAGTCGGTCAGTGCTCCAGGGCCCGAGTCAGGCGGTTAGAGCTCCAGGGCCCGAGTCAGGCTGTCAGAGCTCCAGGGCCCGAGTCAGGCGGTCAGAGCTCCAGGGCCCGAGTCAGGCTGTTAGAGCTCCAGGGCCCGAGTCAGGCTGTCAGCGCTCCAGGGCCCGAGTCAGGTGGTCAGAGCTCAGTGTAGGAAATTGTCCCATGTGGCTCAGTTGGTAGAGCATGGCGCTTGCAACACCAGGGTTGTGGGTTCGTTTCCCATAGGGGACCAGTATGAACATCAAATTCAATCAATAAAATGTATTTATAAAGCCCTTTTACATCAGCTGATATCTCAAAGTGCTGTACAGAATCCCAGCTTAAAACCCCAAACAGCAAGCATTGCAGATGTAGAAGCACGGTGGCTAGGAAAAACTCCCTAGAAAGGCCAAAACCTAGGAAGAAACCTAGAGCGGAACCAGGCTCTGAGGGGTGGCCAGTCCTCTTCTGGCTGTGCCTGGTGAGAGATTACAACAGTACATGACCAAGATGTTCAAACGTTCATAGATGACCAGCAGGGTCAAATAATAATAATCACAGTGGTTGTAGAGGGTGCAGCAGGTCAGCATCTCAGGAGTAAATATCAGTTAGCTTTTCATAGCCAATCATTCACAGTTAGAGACGACAGGTGCGGTAGAGAGAGTTGAAAACAGAAGGTCTGGGACAGGTAGCACGTCCGGTGAACAGGTCAGGGTTCCATAGCCGCAGGCAGAACAGTTGAAACTGGAGCAGCAGCACGACCAGGTGGACTGGGGACAGCAAGGAGTCATCAGGCCAGATAGTCCTACGGCATGATCCTAGGGCTCTGAGAGAAGAGAAAGAGAGCGAGAAGTAGGAGGGAGCATACTTAAATTCACACAGGACAACAGAAATACTCCAGATATAACAGACTGACCCTAGCCCCCCCGACACACAAAGTATTGCAGCATAATTACCGGAAGCTGAGACAGGAGGGGTCGGGAGACACTGTGGCCCGTCCAACTATACCCCCGGACAGGGCCAACCAGGCAGGATTTAACCCCACCCTAAATACTTATTTTCCACCATAATTTGCAAATAAATTCATAAAAAATAATACAATGTGATTTTTTTTTCTCATTTTGTCTGTCATAGTTGAAGTGTACCTATGATGTAAATTACAGGCCTGGATGTCCTGCGTCCCTCAGTCCAGTTGTCTTCTCAGTAAGACATCAGTGACCTAATTTGAAGGTGGTGAGGACGTTTTATTGACGCGTTCTGGTGACTCGTTCCACGGCAGCTTTTTATTCAGGACGTCGATATGTTTGATTGATTTAGATTTAGCCTGTTGACGTGTTGCTGCTCTTTGGTGTCAAGGAAGTAGAAATGTGTGTCGTAGTTGTCCAAGTCGTTTAAAAGTCTGAGATCTGACTGGTTCAAGCAGATGGATGGACATGTTCCTCTCCACGTCTCTTTGGTGGACAGACAGCATGTCTCCCAATGAGCAGCTGTCTGTCCGTTTGTCTGTTCGCGTAGAACTGCTGAAGGCATTTGAGCTGAGAGATTCACATCCGTGTTTGTTTCTGATGAACACCTCACTGCCTCGGGTCCAGGCCTTATTAGAGGACGATCCAAACTCTGTTGGACCTCCAGTGTCCCTCCATGTCCTCCCCTCCATGTCCTCCCCTACGTACCTCCATGTCCTCCCCTCCATGTCCTCCCCTACCTCCCTCCATGTCCTCCCCTACATGTCCTCCCCTCCATGTCCTCCCCTACCTCCCTCCATGTCCTCCCCTCCATGTCCTCCCCTACCTCCCTCCATGTCCTCCCCTACCTCCCTCCATGTCCTCCCCTCCATGTCCTCCCCTACCTCCCTCCATGTCCTCCCCTACGTACCTCCATGTCCTCCCCTCCATGTCCTCCCCTACCTCCCTCCATGTCCTCCCCTCCATGTCCTCCCCTCCATGTCCTCCCCTACCTCCCTCCATGTCCTCCCCTCCATGTCCTCCCCTCCATGTCCTCCCCTACCTCCCTCCATGTCCTCCCCTCCATGTCCTCCCCTACCTCCCTCCATGTCCTCCCCTACCTCCCTCCATGTCCTCCCCTCCATGTCCTCCCCTCCATGTCCTCCCCTACGTCCCTCCATGTCCTCCCCTCCATGTCCTCCCCTACCTCCCTCCATGTCCTCCCCTACCTCCCTCCATGTCCTCCCCTACGTCCCTCCATGTCCTCCCTTCCATGTCCTCCCCTACATCCCTCCATGTCCTCCCCTACATCCCTCCATGTCCTCCCCTCCATGTCCTCCCCTACGTCCCTCCATGTCCTCCCCTACCTCCCTCCATGTCCTCCCCCCTGGTTTCAAATAAAGATAAGTGGTTTATTATTTGGCTCATCAAGATTATTTTCTGTCGTCCCTGACTCCGGAAGGGTCCGGAAGGGTCCGGGAGAGGAGAGAGACTGACTGCTTTGGGCTGTAACAGGAGCAGCAGCAATCTCAGCCCAGGCCTCAGCTCCTAATAGGCTGAAATAGTGAGGCTGTATCCAAAAGGGCTCCCTTTTCCCTTTCTAGTGTGTTACTTTCGACCAGGGTCCGTAAGGGTAGTGCACTACATAGGGAAATGGGATGCCATTTGGGATACAAGGTCAGCTTCGGGTTCATGGTGTTTGATCAAATTCCTGCTCCTTTTCAACCCAGAATGAAGATGTGATTTCAGGGTGGAAAGTAAAGAGATTCTTTATAAGGTAGCTGGTTATCTTCCTCTACCCGAGCCCGGCAACCTTCCTCCAGCCTCTCTCTCCTCCTCCTCCTCCTCCTCCTCCTCCTCCAACTCTCGTCTCCCTCTCTCCCAAATCAGAAGGGCCAGAAGGCATACTTCACCATTGGAATAGGATCTACACAATTATATGTGTGTGTGTGTGTGTGGGGGGGGGGGGGGGGGGGGGGGGGTTATAGAGTGAATACTGCAGGGATCTCATTGGTGGTGTTAAGGAATAATAACCTCAGGTGCTCCTCTCTCCTTTTTCCTCTCTCCTTTCTCCTCTCCCCTCTCTCATCTCATCTACTCTCTCCTCTCCTCCACAGCAAAATGATGAGGAGAGAGGAGAGGAGAGGATATGCAGGGTAGTGATGTAAGGGTAACGAGTGAGGGTGGAGAGAGATGGGGAGGGTGGAGAGAGATTGAGAGGGTGGAGGGAGATGGGGAGGGTGGAGGGAGATGGGGAGGGTGGAGAGAGATTGAGAGGGTGGAGGGAGATGGGGAGGGTGGAGGGAGATGGGGAGGGTGGAGGGAGATGGGGAGGGTGGAGGGAGATGGGGAGGGTGGAGAGGGTAGAGAGATGGAAAGGTGGAGGGAAGACCCGAGACAGGTTCTATTTTGAGTGGAGAGAGGTTGAGTGAGCTGAGACCTCTCTATCCCAGGTTGAGTGAGCTGAGACCTCTCTATTCCAGGTTGGGTGAGCTGAGACCTCTCTATCCCAGGTTGGGTGAACTGAGCCTCAGAACCAGCTGGCTGACTGCTGTCCTTAGGCTCTATGGGGTTGGTTTGGTTTGGTGAACTGAGCCTCCGAACCAGCTGGTTGAGGGGACTCTTCTATTGTTTAATCTCTTGACATTGCAGAGATGTGTGACGTAGTGTTTTGGAATCACTTGTTTTTAGATGGTTGTAAAATTGGATGGCTCTTTATTTCTATCTGAATGAGAAGGGGGTTTTGGCCATATTCTGCTCTACATGCGTTATTTGGAGGTTTTCTTTGCACTTCCTATACAGTCTTGCAAATCTCTGCCTGCAGTATTTCAATTGGATGTTTGTCCCATTTGGTAAATTCATTATTAGAGCAGACTTCACTGCCATATAGAACAATTGGTTCTATAACTGATTGGAACGTTTGAGCCAGATTCTAATCTCTCTCTCTCTCCATCTCTTCATCTCCATCTCTCTCTCTCCCCATCTCTCCATCTCTCTCTCTCAATCTCTCTCTCTCCCCATCTCTCTCTCTCCCCATCTCTCCATCTCTCTCTCTCTCAATCTCTCTCTCTCCATCTCTCCATCTCTCTCTCTCCCCATCTCTCCATCTCTCTCTCTCCCCCTCTCTCTCTCCATCTCTCCATCTCTCTCTCTCCCCCTCTCTCTCTCCCCCTCTCTCTCTCCCCCTCTCTCTCTCCCCATCTCTCTCTCCCCATCTCTCTCTCCCCATCTCTCTCTCTCCATCTCTCTCTCCATCTCCCCATCTCCCCATCTCTCTTTCCCCATCTCTCTCTCCATCTCTCTCCATCTCTCTCTCTCCATCTCCCCATCTCTCCATCTCTCTCTCCATCTCTCTCTCTCTCCATCTCTCATGGTAAAGGTCCACATTAATGTGTTATATATGCAGCCGATGATGTTGCCTGAGGATTGTGAAGTTGTCCCGTAATGCTGTCGCTGTGTCCCTGGGTTGAGAAACAGAACGGGCTAATCAGTCCCCCTCATTACCAAACCTAGACCACTTTACTCTGCTTCTCTTCTCTAGAAGTCATGCTGATGACATGAAGTGTCGTCCTGTATTAAACTCATATCTCCGCGTTTGCATTACGTTATTTCATTACAAATTAAGGATGTATCAGGATTTATGCAAGGCTTTAGGGCGACAATGAAAATGGGTAGATTGAGACTCCTTTTTTAAAAATCTTGTAGGCAAATAATAGCCAAGTCGTATATCAATCCGGTAGAATATTATGGGAATAAGGACGAGGACATATGGAGTTATTATGGGAATAAGGACGAGGACATATGGAGTTATTATGGGAATAAGGACATATGGAGTTATTATAGGAATAAGGACATATGGAGTTATTATGGGAATAAGGACGAGGATATATGGAGTTATTATGGGAATAAGGACGAGGACATATGGAGTTATTATGGGAATAAGGACATATGGAGTTATTATAGGAATAAGGACATATGGAGTTATTATGGGAATAAGGACGAGGATATATGGAGTTATTATGGGAATAAGGACGAGGACATATGGCGTTATTATGGGAATAAGGATGAGGACATATGGAGTTATTATGGGAATAAGGACGAGGACATATGGAGTTATTATAGGAATAAGGACAAGGACATATGGAGTTATTATAGGAATAAGGACATATGGAGTTATTATGCAGTTAATATGGGAATAAACGGGGTAGATTTGTCTCTTAATCTTGTGGGCTGATAATATGTCATATTTCTAATCCATTCAGCTTGACTACTGTGACTTCTCTTTCTGTCTGAAAATAACATTGTACTTAAAATATCAATGTAAATGTATCTTTACTTCTCTCTCCACAGAAAAAACAACGGACCAAAGAGCTGTCGACCCTGTTCCACTCCTATAACCCCTACCACCACAAGGTAAGACATCATTCATTTCAATCCCTTCATTTCATTCACCTTTCTGAGGGATTGTGCAGGCGGGAGTTTTTCAGATGTTCATGGTACATGCCAACTCTCGCCTTTCTCCTTCCTCAAAGCCTGAGAGGGGGATTTTCTGGTTGTTTGATGGTGTCCATCCCTATGGTGTCCATCTCTATGGTGTCCATTCCTATGGTGTCCATTCCTATGGTGTCCATCCCTATGAGTGTCCATCCCTATAAGTGTCCATCCCTATGGTGTCCATCCCTATGGTGTCCATTCCTATAAGTGTCCATCCCTATAAGTGTCCATCCCTATGGTGTCCATTCCTATAGTGTCCATTCGTATGGTGTCCATTCGTATGGTGTCCATTCCCACGGTGTCCATTCCCACGGTGTCCATTCCCACGGTGTCCATTCTTATGGTGTCCATCCCTATGAGTGTCCATTCCTATGAGTGTCCATCCCTATGAGTGTCCATTCTTATGGTGTCCATTCTTATGGTGTCCATCCCTATGAGTGTCCATCCCAATGGTGTCCATTCTTATGGTGTCCATCCCCATGGTGTCCATCCCTATGGTGTCCATCCCTATGGTGTCCATCCCTATGGTGTCCATCCCTATGGTATCCATCCCCATGGTGTCAATTCCCATTGTGTCCATCCCTATAAGTGTCCATCCCTATAAGTGTCCATCCCTATAAGTGTCCATTCCTATGGTGTCCATCCCTATGGTGTCCATCCCCATGGTGTCCATGCCTATGGTGTCCATCCCTATAAGTGTCCATTCCTATGGTGTCCATTCCTATGGTGTCCATTCATATTGTGTCCATTACTATGGTGTCCATCCCTATTAGTGTCCATCCCTATGGTGTCCATCCCTATGGTGTCCATCCCTATTGTGTCCATTCCTATGGTGTCCATCCCCATGGTGTCCATCCCTATGGTGTCCATCCCCATGGTGTCCATCCCTATGGTGTCCATCCCTATGGTGTCCATCCCCATGGTGTCCATCCCTATGGTGTCCATCCCTATGGTGTCCATCCCTATAAGTGTGCATTCCTATGGTGTCCATCCCTATGGTGCCCATTCCTATGGTGTCCATCCCTATAAGTGTCCATTCCTATGGTGTCCATCCCTATAAGTGTCCATTCCTATGGTGTCCATCCCTATATGTGTCCATCCATATAAGTGTCAATTTCCATGGTGTCCAACCCTATGGTGTCCACCCATAGGTGTCCATTTCCCATGGTGTCCATCCCTATAAGTGTCCATTCCTATGGTGTCCATCCCTATAAGTGTCCATCCATATAAGTGTCCATTCCCATGGTGTCCATTCCCATGGTGTCCATTCCCATGGTGTCCATCCCTATAAGTGTCCATCCCTATTGTGTCCATTCCTATGGTGTCCATCCCCATGGTGTCCATCCCTATGGTGTCCATCCCCATGGTGTCCATCCCTATGGTGTCCATCCCGATGGTGTCCATCCCTATGGTGTCCATCCCGATGGTGTCCATTCCTATGGTGTCCATCCCGATGGTGTCCATCCCTATGGTGTCCATCCCCATGGTGTACCTCCCTATGGTGTCCATCCCTATGGTGTCCATCCCTATGGTGTCCATCCCGATGGTGTCCATTCCTATGGTGTCCATCCCTATAAATGTCCATTCCTATGGTGTCCATCCCTATGGTGTCCATTCCTATGGTGTCCATCCCTATAAGTGTGCATTCCTATGGTGTCCATCCCTATAAGTGTCCATCCCTATGGTGTCCATTCCTATGGTGTCCATCCCTATGGTGTCCATCCCTATAAGTGTCCATCCCTATGGTGTCCATCCCCATGGTGTACATCCCTATGGTGTCCATCCCTATGGTGTCCATCCCTATGGTGTCCATCCCGATGGTGTCCATTCCTATGGTGTCCATCCCTATAAATGTCCATTCCTATGGTGTCCATCCCTATGGTGTCCATTCCTATGGTGTCCATCCCTATAAGTGTGCATTCCTATGGTGTCCATCCCTATAAGTGTCCATCCCTATGGTGTCCATTCCTATGGTGTCCATCCCTATGGTGTCCATCCCTATAAGTGTCCATTCCTATGGTGTCCATCCCTATATGTGTCCATCCATATAAGTGTCAATTTCCATGGTGTCCACCCCTATGGTGTCCACCCATAGGTGTCCATTTCCCATGGTGTCCATCCCTATAAGTGTCCATTCCTATGGTGTCCATCCCTATAAGTGTCCATCCATATAAGTGTCCATTCCCATGGTGTCCATCCCCATGGTGTCCATTCCTATAAGTGTCCATCCCTATTGTGTCCATTCCTATGGTGTCCATCCCCATGGTGTCCATCCCTATGGTGTCCATCCCCATGGTGTCCATCCCTATGGTGTCCATCCCTATGGTGTCCATCCCGATGGTGTCCATTCCTATGGTGTCCATCCCTATGGTGTCCATTCCTATGGTGTCCATCCATATAAGTGTCCATTCCTATGGTGTCCTTGTTTCCAGTATGCGGTGTGCAGAGTGAATCATTAGTTCCCATACAGAGGATGTGAGTAGAGTCCCAATGGAAATACACTGTGAATCATTAGTTCCCATACAGAGGATGTGAGTAGAGTCCCAATGGAAATACACTGTGAATCATTAGTTCCCATACAGAGGATGTGAGTAGAGTCCCAATGGAGATACACTGTGAATCATTAGTTCCCATACAGAGGATGTGAGTAGAGTCCCAATGGAAATACACTGTGAATCATTAGTTCCCATACAGAGGATGTGAGTAGAGTCCCAATGGAAATACACTGTGAATCATTAGTTCCCATACTGAGGATGTGAGTAGAGTCCCAATGGAAATACACTGTGAATCATTAGTTCCCATACAGAGGATGTGAGTAGAGTCCCATCTCATGGAACAATGGAAATACACTGTGAATCATTAGTTCCCATACAGAGGATGTGAGTAGAGTCCCAAAGGAAATACACTGTGAATCATTTGGTCCCATACTGAGGATGTGAGTAGAGTCCCATCTCATGGAACAATGGAAATACACTGTGAATCATTAGTTCCCATATAGAGGATGTGAGTAGAGTCCCATCTCATGGAACAAAGGAAGTACACTGTGAATCATTTGGTCCCATACAGAGGATGTGAGTAGAGTCCCAAAGGAAATACACTTGAATCATTAGTTCCCATACAGAGGATGTGAGTAGAGTCCCATCTCATGGAACAATGGGAATACACTGTGAATCATTAGTTCCCATACAGAGGATGTGAGTAGAGTCCCATCTCATGGAACAAAGGAAATACACTGTGAATCATTTGGTCCCATACAGAGGATGTGAGTAGAGTCCCAAAGGAAATACACTGTGAATCATTAGTTCCCATACAGAGGATGTGAGTAGAGTCCCATCTCATGGAACAATGGAAATACACTGTGAATCATTTGGTCCCATACTGAGGATGTGAGTAGAGTCCCAATGGAAATACACTGTGAATCATTTGGTCCCATACAGAGGATGTGAGTAGAGTCCCATCTCATGGAACAAAGGAAATACACTGTGAATCATTTGAGAGTTCGACGCAGTAGTCTGGTAGGAACATAAAGAGCTCAGCATTTAAACAACATTTTGGTTGTATTAAATCATTGCTGTCTATACGTTGCACGTATAGGCTGTGACTTACTTAGAATTAAATACAATACTGTGAATCATTAGTTCCCATACTGAGGATGTGAGTAGAGTCCCATCTCATGGAACAAAGGAAATACACTGTGAATCATTAGTTCCCATACTGAGGATGTGAGTAGAGTCCCATCTCATGGAACAAATGAAATACACTGTGAATCATTTGGTCCCATACAGAGGATGTGAGTAGAGTCCCAATGGAAATACACTGTGAATCATTAGTTCCCATACAGAGGATGTGAGTAGAGTCCCATCTCATGGAACAAAGGAAATACACTGTGAATCATTTGGTCCCATACTGAGGATGTGAGTAGAGTCCCAATGGAAATACACTGTGAATCATTAGTTCCCATACAGAGGATGTGAGTAGAGTCCCAAAGGAAGTACACTGTGAATCATTTGGTCCCATACAGAGGATGTGAGTAGAGTCCCAAAGGAAATACACTGTGAATCATTAGTTCCCATACAGAGGATGTGAGTAGAGTCCCATCTCATGGAACAAAGGAAATACACTGTGAATCATTTGGTCCCATACTGAGGATGTGAGTAGAGTCCCAAAGGAAATGCACTGTGAATCATTAGTTCCCATACTGAGGATGTGAGTAGAGTCCCAATGGAAATACACTGTGAATCATTAGTTCCCATACTGAGGATGTGAGTAGAGTCCCATCTCATGGAACAAAGGAAATACACTGTGAATCATTTGGTCCCATACTGAGGATGTGAGTAGAGTCCCAAAGGAAATACACTGTGAATCATTTGGTCCCATACAGAGGATGTGAGTAGAGTCCCAATGGAAATACACTGTGAATCATTAGTTCCCATACAGAGGATGTGAGTAGAGTCCCATCTCATGGAACAAAGGAAATACACTGTGAATCATTAGTTCCCATACAGAGGATGTGAGTAGAGTCCCATCTCATGGAACAATGGAAATACACTGTGAATCATTAGTTCCCATACAGAGGATGTGAGTAGAGTCCCAAAGGAAATACACTGTGAATCATTAGTTCCCATACAGAGGATGTGAGTAGAGTCCCATCTCATGGAACAATGGAAATACACTGTGAATCATTTGGTCCCATACTGAGGATGTGAGTAGAGTCCCAATGGAAATACACTGTGAATCATTTGGTCCCATACTGAGAATGTGAGTAGAGTCCCATCTCATGGAACAAAGGAAATACACTGTGAATCATTTGAGAGTTCGACGCAGTAGTCTGGTAGGAACATAAAGAGCTCAGCATTTAAACAACATTTTGGTTGTATTAAATCATTGCTGTCTATACGTTGCACGTATAGGCTGTGACTTACTTAGAATTAAATACAATACTGTGAATCATTAGTTCCCATACTGAGGATGTGAGTAGAGTCCCATCTCATGGAACAAAGGAAATACACTGTGAATCATTAGTTCCCATACTGAGGATGTGAGTAGAGTCCCATCTAATGGAACAAAGGAAATACACTGTGAATCATTTGGTCCCATACAGAGGATGTGAGTAGAGTCCCAATGGAAATACACTGTGAATCATTAGTTCCCATACAGAGGATGTGAGTAGAGTCCCATCTCATGGAACAAAGGAAATACACTGTGAATCATTTGGTCCCATACAGAGGATGTGAGTAGAGTCCCAATGGAAATACACTGTGAATCATTAGTTCCCATACAGAGGATGTGAGTAGAGTCCCAAAGGAAGTACACTGTGAATCATTTGGTCCCATACAGAGGATGTGAGTAGAGTCCCAAAGGAAATACACTGTGAATCATTAGTTCCCATACAGAGGAAGTGAGTAGAGTCCCATCTCATGGAACAAAGGAAATACACTGTGAATCATTAGTTCCCATACAGAGGATGTGAGTAGAGTCCCATCTCATGGAACAATGGAAATACACTGTGAATCATTTGGTCCCATACAGAGGATGTGAGTAGAGTCCCAATGGAAATACACTGTGAATCATTAGTTCCCATACTGAGGATGTGAGTAGAGTCCCAATGGAAATACACTGTGAATCATTTGGTCCCATACTGAGGATGTGAGTAGAGTCCCAATGGAAATACACTGTGAATCATTTGGTCCCATACAGAGGATGTGAGTAGAGTCCCATCTCATGGAACAAAGGAAATACACTGTGAATCATTTGAGAGTTCGACGCAGTAGTCTGGTAGGAACATAAAGAGCTCAGCATTTAAACAACATTTTGGTTGTATTAAATCATTGCTGTCTATACGTTGCACGTATAGGCTGTGACTTACTTAGAATTAAATACAATACTGTGAATCATTAGTTCCCATACTGAGGATGTGAGTAGAGTCCCATCTCATGGAACAAAGGAAATACACTGTGAATCATTAGTTCCCATACTGAGGATGTGAGTAGAGTCCCATCTCATGGAACAAATGAAATACACTGTGAATCATTTGGTCCCATACAGAGGATGTGAGTAGAGTCCCAAAGGAAATACACTGTGAATCATTAGTTCCCATACAGAGGATGTGAGTAGAGTCCCAAAGGAAGTACACTGTGAATCATTTGGTCCCATACAGAGGATGTGAGTAGAGTCCCAAAGGAAATACACTGTGAATCATTAGTTCCCATACAGAGGATGTGAGTAGAGTCCCATCTCATGGAACAAAGGAAATACACTGTGAATCATTTGGTCCCATACTGAGGATGTGAGTAGAGTCCCAAAGGAAATGCACTGTGAATCATTAGTTCCCATACTGAGGATGTGAGTAGAGTCCCAATGGAAATACACTGTGAATCATTAGTTCCCATACTGAGGATGTGAGTAGAGTCCCATCTCATGGAACAAAGGAAATACACTGTGAATCATTTGGTCCCATACTGAGGATGTGAGTAGAGTCCCAAAGGAAATACACTGTGAATCATTAGTTCCCATACAGAGGATGTGAGTAGAGTCCCAAAGGAAATACACTGTGAATCATTAGTTCCCATACAGAGGATGTGAGTAGAGTCCCATCTCATGGAACAATGGAAATACACTGTGAATCATTTGGTCCCATACTGAGGATGTGAGTAGAGTCCCAATGGAAATACACTGTGAATCATTTGGTCCCATACTGAGAATGTGAGTAGAGTCCCATCTCATGGAACAAAGGAAATACACTGTGAATCATTTGAGAGTTCGACGCAGTAGTCTGGTAGGAACATAAAGAGCTCAGCATTTAAACAACATTTTGGTTGTATTAAATCATTGCTGTCTATACGTTGCACGTATAGGCTGTGACTTACTTAGAATTAAATACAATACTGTGAATCATTAGTTCCCATACTGAGGATGTGAGTAGAGTCCCATCTCATGGAACAAAGGAAATACACTGTGAATCATTAGTTCCCATACTGAGGATGTGAGTAGAGTCCCATCTAATGGAACAAAGGAAATACACTGTGAATCATTTGGTCCCATACAGAGGATGTGAGTAGAGTCCCAATGGAAATACACTGTGAATCATTAGTTCCCATACAGAGGATGTGAGTAGAGTCCCATCTCATGGAACAAAGGAAATACACTGTGAATCATTTGGTCCCATACAGAGGATGTGAGTAGAGTCCCAATGGAAATACACTGTGAATCATTAGTTCCCATACAGAGGATGTGAGTAGAGTCCCAAAGGAAGTACACTGTGAATCATTTGGTCCCATACAGAGGATGTGAGTAGAGTCCCAAAGGAAATACACTGTGAATCATTAGTTCCCATACAGAGGAAGTGAGTAGAGTCCCATCTCATGGAACAAAGGAAATACACTGTGAATCATTAGTTCCCATACAGAGGATGTGAGTAGAGTCCCATCTCATGGAACAATGGAAATACACTGTGAATCATTTGGTCCCATACAGAGGATGTGAGTAGAGTCCCAATGGAAATACACTGTGAATCATTAGTTCCCATACTGAGGATGTGAGTAGAGTCCCAATGGAAATACACTGTGAATCATTTGGTCCCATACTGAGGATGTGAGTAGAGTCCCAATGGAAATACACTGTGAATCATTTGGTCCCATACAGAGGATGTGAGTAGAGTCCCATCTCATGGAACAAAGGAAATACACTGTGAATCATTTGAGAGTTCGACGCAGTAGTCTGGTAGGAACATAAAGAGCTCAGCATTTAAACAACATTTTGGTTGTATTAAATCATTGCTGTCTATACGTTGCACGTATAGGCTGTGACTTACTTAGAATTAAATACAATACTGTGAATCATTAGTTCCCATACTGAGGATGTGAGTAGAGTCCCATCTCATGGAACAAAGGAAATACACTGTGAATCATTAGTTCCCATACTGAGGATGTGAGTAGAGTCCCATCTCATGGAACAAATGAAATACACTGTGAATCATTTGGTCCCATACAGAGGATGTGAGTAGAGTCCCAATGGAAATACACTGTGAATCATTAGTTCCCATACAGAGGATGTGAGTAGAGTCCCATCTCATGGAACAAAGGAAATACACTGTGAATCATTTGGTCCCATACAGAGGATGTGAGTAGAGTCCCAATGGAAATACACTGTGAATCATTAGTTCCCATACAGAGGATGTGAGTAGAGTCCCAATGGAAATACACTGTGAATCATTTGGTCCCATACTGAGGATGTGAGTAGAGTCCCAATGGAAATACACTGTGAATCATTAGTTCCCATACAGAGGATGTGAGTAGAGTCCCAAAGGAAGTACACTGTGAATCATTTGGTCCCATACAGAGGATGTGAGTAGAGTCCCAAAGGAAATACACTGTGAATCATTAGTTCCCATACAGAGGATGTGAGTAGAGTCCCATCTCATGGAACAAAGGAAATACACTGTGAATCATTAGTTCCCATACAGAGGATGTGAGTAGAGTCCCATCTCATGGAACAATGGAAATACACTGTGAATCATTTGGTCCCATACAGAGGATGTGAGTAGAGTCCCAATGGAAATACACTGTGAATCATTAGTTCCCATATTGAGGATGTGAGTAGAGTCCCAATGGAAATACACTGTGAATCATTAGTTCCCATACTGAGGATGTGAGTAGAGTCCCATCTCATGGAACAAAGGAAATACACTGTGAATCATTTGGTCCCATACTGAGGATGTGAGTAGAGTCCCAAAGGAAATACACTGTGAATCATTTGGTCCCATACAGAGGATGTGAGTAGAGTCCCAATGGAAATACACTGTGAATCATTAGTTCCCATACAGAGGATGTGAGTAGAGTCCCATCTCATGGAACAAAGGAAATACACTGTGAATCATTAGTTCCCATACAGAGGATGTGAGTAGAGTCCCATCTCATGGAACAATGGAAATACACTGTGAATGATTAGTTCCCATACAGAGGATGTGAGTAGAGTCCCATCTCATGGAACAAAGGAAGTACACTGTGAATCATTTGGTCCCATACAGAGGATGTGAGTAGAGTCCCAAAGGAAATACACTTGAATCATTAGTTCCCATACAGAGGATGTGAGTAGAGTCCCATCTCATGGAACAATGGGAATACACTGTGAATCATTAGTTCCCATACAGAGGATGTGAGTAGAGTCCCATCTCATGGAACAAAGGAAATACACTGTGAATCATTTGGTCCCATACAGAGGATGTGAGTAGAGTCCCAAAGGAAATACACTGTGAATCATTAGTTCCCATACAGAGGATGTGAGTAGAGACCCATCTCATGGAACAATGGAAATACACTGTGAATCATTTGGTCCCATACTGAGGATGTGAGTAGAGTCCCAATGGAAATACACTGTGAATCATTTGGTCCCATACTGAGGATGTGAGTAGAGTCCCATCTCATGGAACAAAGGAAATACACTGTGAATCATTTGAGAGTTCGACGCAGTAGTCTGGTAGGAACATAAAGAGCTCAGCATTTAAACAACATTTTGGTTGTATTAAATCATTGCTGTCTATACGTTGCACGTATAGGCTGTGACTTACTTAGAATTAAATACAATACTGTGAATCATTAGTTCCCATACTGAGGATGTGAGTAGAGTCCCATCTCATGGAACAAAGGAAATACACTGTGAATCATTAGTTCCCATACTGAGGATGTGAGTAGAGTCCCATCTAATGGAACAAAGGAAATACACTGTGAATCATTTGGTCCCATACAGAGGATGTGAGTAGAGTCCCAATGGAAATACACTGTGAATCATTAGTTCCCATACAGAGGATGTGAGTAGAGTCCCATCTCATGGAACAAAGGAAATACACTGTGAATCATTTGGTCCCATACAGAGGATGTGAGTAGAGTCCCAATGGAAATACACTGTGAATCATTACTTCCCATACAGAGGATGTGAGTAGAGTCCCAAAGGAAGTACACTGTGAATCATTTGGTCCCATACAGAGGATGTGAGTAGAGTCCCAAAGGAAATACACTGTGAATCATTAGTTCCCATACAGAGGAAGTGAGTAGAGTCCCATCTCATGGAACAAAGGAAATACACTGTGAATCATTAGTTCCCATACAGAGGATGTGAGTAGAGTCCCATCTCATGGAACAATGGAAATACACTGTGAATCATTTGGTCCCATACAGAGGATGTGAGTAGAGTCCCAATGGAAATACACTGTGAATCATTAGTTCCCATACTGAGGATGTGAGTAGAGTCCCAATGGAAATACACTGTGAATCATTTGGTCCCATACTGAGGATGTGAGTAGAGTCCCAATGGAAATACACTGTGAATCATTTGGTCCCATACAGAGGATGTGAGTAGAGTCCCATCTCATGGAACAAAGGAAATACACTGTGAATCATTTGAGAGTTCGACGCAGTAGTCTGGTAGGAACATAAAGAGCTCAGCATTTAAACAACATTTTGGTTGTATTAAATCATTGCTGTCTATACGTTGCACGTATAGGCTGTGACTTACTTAGAATTAAATACAATACTGTGAATCATTAGTTCCCATACTGAGGATGTGAGTAGAGTCCCATCTCATGGAACAAAGGAAATACACTGTGAATCATTAGTTCCCATACTGAGGATGTGAGTAGAGTCCCATCTCATGGAACAAATGAAATACACTGTGAATCATTTGGTCCCATACAGAGGATGTGAGTAGAGTCCCAATGGAAATACACTGTGAATCATTAGTTCCCATACAGAGGATGTGAGTAGAGTCCCATCTCATGGAACAAAGGAAATACACTGTGAATCATTTGGTCCCATACAGAGGATGTGAGTAGAGTCCCAATGGAAATACACTGTGAATCATTAGTTCCCATACAGAGGATGTGAGTAGAGTCCCAATGGAAATACACTGTGAATCATTTGGTCCCATACTGAGGATGTGAGTAGAGTCCCAATGGAAATACACTGTGAATCATTAGTTCCCATACAGAGGATGTGAGTAGAGTCCCAAAGGAAGTACACTGTGAATCATTTGGTCCCATACAGAGGATGTGAGTAGAGTCCCAAAGGAAATACACTGTGAATCATTAGTTCCCATACAGAGGATGTGAGTAGAGTCCCATCTCATGGAACAAAGGAAATACACTGTGAATCATTAGTTCCCATACAGAGGATGTGAGTAGAGTCCCATCTCATGGAACAATGGAAATACACTGTGAATCATTTGGTCCCATACAGAGGATGTGAGTAGAGTCCCAATGGAAATACACTGTGAATCATTAGTTCCCATACTGAGGATGTGAGTAGAGTCCCAATGGAAATACACTGTGAATCATTAGTTCCCATACTGAGGATGTGAGTAGAGTCCCATCTCATGGAACAAAGGAAATACACTGTGAATCATTTGGTCCCATACTGAGGATGTGAGTAGAGTCCCGAAGGAAATACACTGTGAATCATTTGGTCCCATACAGAGGATGTGAGTAGAGTCCCAATGGAAATACACTGTGAATCATTAGTTCCCATACAGAGGATGTGAGTAGAGTCCCATCTCATGGAACAAAGGAAATACACTGTGAATCATAAGTTCCCATACAGAGGATGTGAGTAGAGTCCCATCTCATGGAACAATGGAAATACACTGTGAATCATTTGGTCCCATACAGAGGATGTGAGTAGAGTCCCAATGGAAATACACTGTGAATCATTTGGTCCCATACAGAGGATGTGAGTAGAGTCCCAATGGAAATACACTGTGAATCATTTGGTCCCATACAGAGGATGTGAGTAGAGTCCCAATGGAAATACACTGTGAATCATTTGGTCCCATACTGAGGATGTGAGTAGAGTCCCAATGGAAATACACTGTGAATCATTTGGTCCCATACTGAGGATGTGAGTAGAGTCCCAAAGGAAATACACTGTGAATCATTAGTTCCCATACTGAGGATGTGAGTAGAGTCCCATCTCATGGAACAAAGGAAATACACTGTGAATCATTTGAGAGTTCGACGCAGTAGTCTGGTAGGAACATAAAGAGCTCAGCATTTAAACAACATTTTGGTTGTATTAAATCATTGCTGTCTATACGTTGCACGTATAGGCTGTGACTTACTTAGAATTAAATACAAATTAAACAAAAATAAAGACTTATTAGTGCCTTTATGTATTCAGTTTTAGAATTAATTTCTAGAAACAGGAGTTTGTCCAGTCTGTCTTCAGGCTGATGTGATGGTTCCTGGAGAGCCGGCCAGCAGAATATTTTCTCCTGTATTTGTTATGGATCCCCATTAGTTCCTGTCAAGACAGCAGCTACTCTTCCTGGGGTTTATTATGGATCCCCATTAGTTCCTGCCAAGACAGCAGCTACTCTTCCTGGGGTTTATTATGGATCCCCATTAGTTCCTGCCAAGACAGCAGCTACTCTTCCTGGGGTTTATTATGGATCCCCATTAGTTCCTGTCAAGACAGCAGCTACTCTTCCTGGAGTTTATTATGGATCCCCATTAGTTCCTGTCAAGACAGCAGCTACTCTTCCTGGGGTTTATTATGGATCCCCATTAGTTCCTGCCAAGACAGCAGCTACACTTCCTGGGGTTTATTATGGATCCCCATTAGTTCCTGTCAAGACAGCAGGTACTCTTCCTGGGGTTTATTATGGATCCCCATTAGTTCCTGCCAAAGCAGCAGCTACTCTTCCTGGGGTTTATTATGGATCCCCATTAGTTCCTGTCAAGGCAGCAGCTACTCTTCCTGGGGTTTATTATGGATCCCCATTAGTTCCTGTCAAGGCAGCAGTTACTCTTCCTGGGGTTTATTATGGATCCCCATTAGTTCCTGCCAAGGCAGCAGCTACTCTTCCTGGGGTTTATTATGGATCCCCATTAGTTCCTGTCAAGACAGCAGCTACCCTTCCTGGGGTTTATTATGGATCCCCATTAGTTCCTGTCAATACAGCAGCTACTCTTCCTGGGGTTTATTATGGATCCCCATTAGTTCATGTCAAGACAGCAGCTACTCTTCCTGGGGTTTATTATGGATCCCCATTAGTTCCTGTCAAGACAGCAGCTACTCTTCCTGGGGGTTTATTATGGATCCCCATTAGTTCCTGTCAATACAGCAGCTACTCTTCCTGGGTTTTATTATGGATCCCCATTAGTTCCTGTCAAGACAGCAGCTACTCTTCCTGGGGTTTTATTATGGATCCCCATTAGTTCCTGTCAAGGCAGCAGATACTCTTCCTGGGGTTTATTATGGGGTTTACTGTTGATTTTGCAGGTTTCATCCCACTGTGCTTGTTTGAGCTTGCCCGGCTTAATGGACCAATAGAATCGTCCCCATTTGACAATCCAGGATACTAGAGCAAAGGGTCAAATTATTACAAACAATTCAAATAGTATTTGAACCCAGGTGTGGTTGTCAACCTGGTCGTTATTGAAGACTCTTTGTTCCTTCGTCCTCTGTGCGGTGACTCGCGTTACATTGACGTTACGTTACAAATGTCCCGTTGTCCGACCGGGAATGTTCTCTCTCGCTGGTCGCACTGTGTGATGGTTGTCTTTTTGAAGTGGATCTGACGCCCAGAGATGCTCAGAGGGTTTGTTCAGAGCTTGAAGATGCCACCACTCGATGCATCTTCAACCTCTGAGACCAGGCATTCAAATCCAGGCCGTATCACATCCGGGCCGTGATTGGGAGTCCCGTAGGGCGGCGCACAATTGGCTCAGTGTCGTCCGGGTTTTGGGCCGGGGTAGGGCCGTCATTGTAAAATAAGAATTTGTTCTTTAACTGACTTGCCTAGTTAAAGAAAGGTTAAATAAAGGTTATATAAAGGTTAAATAAAGGTTAAATAAAGGTTATATAAAGGTTAAATAAAGGTTCAATAAAGGTTAAATAAATGTTATATAAAGGTTAAATAAATGTTATATAAAGGTTATATAAAGGTTATATAAAGGTTAAATAAAGGTTATATAAAGGTTAAATAAAGGTTATATAAAGGTTAAATAGAGGTTATATAAAGGTTAAATAAAGGTTATATAAAGGTTAAAGAAAGGTTAAATAAAGGTTATATAAAGGTTAAATAAAGGTTCAATAAAGGTTATATAAAGGTTAAATAAAGGTTATATAAAGGTTAAATAAAGGTTAAATAAAGGTTATATAAAGGTTAAATAAAGGTTATATAAAGGTTAAATAAAGGTTCAATAAAGGTTATATAAAGGTTAAATAAAGGTTATATAAAGGTTAAAGAAAGGTTAAATAAAGGTTATATAAAGGTTAAATAAAGGTTCAATAAAGGTTATATAAAGGTTAAATAAAGGTTATATAAAGGTTAAATAAAGGTTAAATAAAGGTTATATAAAGGTTAAATAAAGGTTAAATAAAGGTTCAATAAAGGTTATATAAAGGTTAAATAAAGGTTATATAAAGGTTAAAGAAAGGTTAAATAAAGGTTATATAAAGGTTAAATAAAGGTTCAATAAAGGTTATATAAAGGTTAAATAAAGTTTATATAAAGGTTAAATAAAGGTTAAATAAAGGTTATATAAAGGTTAAATAAAGGTTATATAAAGGTTAAATAAAGGTTAAAGAAAGGTTAAATAAAGGTTATATAAAGGTTAAATAAAGGTTATATAAAGGTTAAATAGAAATACATAATAAATCAACTTGGGTCTCCTCCGTGTTCGCTGCCAAGCGGAAACATTATCCCTCCTGGTTCAGTTGTCAGAGCGTGGCGCTTTCAACGTCAGGGTTGCTGGTTCGATTCCCACGGGGGACCAGTTCGGGGAAAAAGTACAGAAATGTATGCACTCACTGCTGTAAGTCCCTCTTCATAAGACTGTCAGCCAAATGACTCAAATGGAACAATGAAAATGAAATACCAGGAGCCTGACTTCAATTACAGGCCTCCCCCATAGAGGTTACTGGTCCTCCATCTTGGATCTGGCGTGGAGAGTGATGAAAAAGCATTCATTGAATAATAATCCCTCTTTAATGATGCCTAGGCTAGTTTCCCCTCTCACTGCTTTCTGTGGTATTAGCCAGCTAATGGAGACACCTTCAGCAGGGCATTTGGCTTTGTTTCATTTGGTGGTTAGCAGCATTACCATGGTCTAACTGACTGGAGATTAGCAGCATTACCATGGTCTAACAGACTGGAGAGGACTGGTGATTAGCAGCATTACCATGGTCTAACTGACTGGAGAGGACTGGTGATTAGCAGCGTTATCATGGGCTAACAGACTGGAGAGGACTGGTGATTAGCAGCATTACCATGGTCTAACTGACTGGAGAGGGCTGGTGATTAGCAGCATTACCATGGTCTAACTGACTGGAGAGGACTGGTGATTAGCAGCATTACCATGGTCTAACTGACTGGTGATTAGCAGCATTACCATGGTCTAACTGACTGGAGATTAGCAGCATTACCATGGTCTAACAGACTGGAGAGGACTGGTGATTAGCAGCATTACCATGGTCTAACAGACTGGAGAGGACTGGTGATTAGCAGCGTTACCATGGTCTAACTGACTGGAGAGGACTGGTGATTAGCAGCATTACCATGGTCTAACAGACTGGAGAGGACTGGTGATTAGCAGCGTTACCATGGTCTAACTGACTGGAGAGGACTGGTGATTAGCAGCGTTATCATGGGCTAACAGACTGGAGAGGACTGGTGATTAGCAGCATTACCATGGTCTAACTGACTGGAGAGGGCTGGTGATTAGCAGCATTACCATGGTCTAACTGACTGGAGAGGACTGGTGATTAGCAGCATTACCATGGTCTAACTGACTGGTGATTAGCAGCATTACCATGGTCTAACTGACTGGAGAGGACTGGTGATTAGCAGCATTACCATGGTCTAACTGACTGGAGAGGACTGGTGATTAGCAGCATTGCCATGGTCTAACTGACTGGAGAGGACTGGTGATTAGCAGCATTACCATGGTCTAACTGACTGGAGAGGACTGGTGATTAGCAGCATTACCATGGTCTAACTGGAGAGGACTGGTGATTAGCATGCTTTACCATGGTCTAACTGACTGGAGAGGACTGGTGATTACGGTGTCTCTGAAAGCCTGAAGAGGATTTTCTGTGTGAATGAACATCAGTGGTAGAGACACTTCAGGTCCACTGAAGACGAGACACTAAAGACTGATACGGTGACTTCAGTGTGGTGACACTGAATAGATTCAGATAGAAATGTGATGAATGGGGCTGACATGATCGGCTTATTCTATGTGCCTAACAATCATAACTGTTCTACACAGTACATTTCTACCTGAACGGCCTTTAGTGTTGCTCTCTTCTGAACAGGCCCCAGTTTATAGATTCAGAACACAGGTTATAATATAATACATTTAATTTATAACAAACTCTTAATTGAAAGACAATTTAAAAGTGATGGGGTTAAGTGGAGATGAGGCTCATGTGTTTGAGGAGACTGACAGGAGGTAGAGAGAGGAGACTGACAGGAGATGGAAAGAGGACACTGACAGGAGATAGAGAGAGGAGACTGACAGGAGACTGACAGGAGGTAGAGAGAGGAGACTGACAGGAGATGGAGAGAGGAGACAGACTGGAGATGGAGAGAGGAGACTGACAGGAGATGGAGAGAGGAGACTGACTGGAGATGGAGAGAGGAGACTGACTGGAGATGGAGAGAGGAGACTGACTGGAGAGAGGAGACTGACTGGAGATGGAGAGAGGAGACTGAGTGGAGATGGAGAGAGGAGACTGACAGGAGATAGCGAGAGGAGACTGGAGATGGAGAGAGGAGACTGACTGGAGATGGAGAGAGGAGACTGACTGGAGATAGAGGAGACTGACTGGAGATAGAGGAGACTGACTGGAGATAGAGGAGACTGACTGGAGATGGAGAGAGGAGACTGACTGGAGATGGAGAGAGGAGACTGACAGGAGATGGAGAGAGGAGACTGACTGGAGAGAGGAGACTGACAGGAGATGGAGAGAGGAGACTGACTGGAGATGGAGAGAGGAGACTGACTGGAGAGAGGAGACTGACTGGAGATGGTTAGAGGAGACTGACAGGAGATGGAGAGAGGAAACTGACTGGAGAGAGGAGACTGACAGAAGATGGAGAGAGGAGACTGACAGGAGATGGAGAGAGGAGACTGACAGGAGATAGAGAGAGGAGACTGACTGGAGATAGAGAGAGGAGACTGATTTGAGATAGAGAGAGGAGACTGACTGGAGATAGAGAGAGGAGACTGACTGGAGATGGAGAGAGGAGACAGACTGGAGACTGACTGGAGGGAGTGAGAGGGCTTTGTGCACTACGTGATATCCTAACTTTATTGAGACGTACGTGATCTCCTAACTTTATTGAGACGTACGTGATATCCTAACTTTATTGAGACGTACGTGATATCTTAACTTTATTGAGACGTACGTGATATCCTAACTTTATTGAGACGTACGTGATATCCTAACTTTATTGAGACGTACGTGATATCTTAACTTTATTGAGACGTACGTGATATCCTAACTTTATTGAGACGTACGTGATATCCTAACTTTATTGAGACAGGAGATGTAGAGTTCAGGATGTTTTAATGAAGCAGGTTCTTGACTGATGGTTGCCTGATTGTCAGACACAACTCTTAGTTCTCTCTCCCAACTAAATTAAATCACCGTCTAGAATTAACTGTCCATCGCTGTCATTCTCTTCAACAGTCTTAATCAGTTTGACCTGCGTGGAGGTTTTCTGTTCGTGTTTAACTCTGTGGTGAAATCTCCTGCAGCTTCTCTCCTACAGTCTTAATGAACAGAAAGGAAGGAAGCTCACACATCCTCTGGAATGACATGTCTTCCTCCCACACACACATTTTTACCGCCCGCACACACACACACACACACATGTGTACATACACACGGACGCAAGCCCACAAACAAATACACACACGGACGCAAGCGCACAAACACACACACACAAACATGTGTACATATACACACACACGGACGCAAGCCCACAAACACACACACACAGTTCCGGGAGAGTGTGTGGAAACGGAGACGGAGGTGTTTTGTAAAGTGCGTGTGTGTGTGTGTGTGTGTGTGTGTGTGTGTGTGTGTGTGTGTGTGTGTGTGTGTGTGGAAGTAAAGAAACATGTTAAAGCCTCAGTCAGGTATTTGGTCTGTCAGGTCCCTGGAAACTGCTGTATTCTGCTTTGTGTTAACAGCATGTATCTGTCTTTCTCCACACATCTGTTGTGACAGGGATTTGTCTCTCTTTAAGAGTTGCTGCCATTGTTTTGTCAACTTGTAGGAAATGTTACTTCCTGTGTGACTCAGGGATTCTTGTCTCTCTAGTCTGAATGTAATAGTCACTAAATGTAAAGTCTCTCAATGTAATACTCACTAAATGTAAAGTCTCTGAATGTAATACTCACTAAATGTAAAGTCTCTGGATGTAATACTCACTAAATGTAAAGTCTCTGGATGTAATACTCACTAAATGTAATACTCACTAAATGTAAAGTCTCTGAATGTAATACTCAGTAAATGTAATACTCACTAAATGTAAAGTCTCTCAATGTAATTCTCACTAAATGTAAAGTCTCTGAATGTAATACTCACTAAATGTAATACTCACTAAATGTAAAGTCTCTCAATGTAATTCTCACTAAATGTAAAGTCTCTGAATGTAATACTCACTAAATGTAAAGTCTCTGAATGTAATACTCACTAAATGTAAAGTCTCTGAATGTAATACTCACTAAATGTAAAGTCTCTGAATGTAATACTCACTAAATGTAAAGTCTCTCAATGTAATACACACTAAATGTAAAGTCTCTCAATGTAATACTCACTAAATGTAAAGTCTCTCAATGTAATACACACTAAATGTAAAGTCTCTGGATGTAATACTCACTAAATGTAAAGTCTCTCAATGTAATACACACTAAATGTAAAGTCTCTGGATGTAATACTCACTAAATGTAAAGTCTCTCAATGTAATACACACTAAATGTAAAGTCTCTGGATGTAATACTCACTAAATGTAAAGTCTCTGAATGTAATACTCACTAAATGTAAAGTCTCTCAATGTAATACTCACTAAATGTAATACTCACTAAATGTAATACTCACTAAATGTAAAGTCTCTGAATGTAATACTCACTAAATGTAATACTCACTAAATGTAAAGTCTCTGAATGTAATACTCACTAAATGTAAAGTCTCTCAATGTAATACTCACTAAATGTAAAGTCTCTGAATGTAATACTCACTAAATGTAAAGTCTCTGAATGTAATACTCACTAAATGTAAAGTCTCTGAATGTAATACTCACTAAATGTAAAGTCTCTCAATGTAATACACACTAAATGTAAAGTCTCTCAATGTAATACTCACTAAATGTAAAGTCTCTCAATGTAATACACACTAAATGTAAAGTCTCTGGATGTAATACTCACTAAATGTAAAGTCTCTCAATGTAATACACACTAAATGTAAAGTCTCTGGATGTAATACTCACTAAATGTAAAGTCTCTCAATGTAATACACACTAAATGTAAAGTCTCTGGATGTAATACTCACTAAATGTAAAGTCTCTGAATGTAATACTCACTAAATGTAAAGTCTCTCAATGTAATACTCACTAAATGTAATACTCACTAAATGTAATACTCACTAAATGTAAAGTCTCTGAATGTAATACTCACTAAATGTAATACTCACTAAATGTAAAGTCTCTCAATGTAAGACTCACTAAATGTAAAGTCTCTCAATGTAATACTCACTAAATGTAAAGTCTCTGAATGTAATACTCACTAAATGTAAAGTCTCTCAATGTAATACTCACTAAATGTAATACTCACTAAATGTAAAGTATCTGAATGTAATACTCACTAAATGTAAAGTCTCTGAATGTAATACTCACTAAATGTAAAGTCTCTCAATGTAATACTCACTAAATGTAATACTCACTAAATGTAAAGTCTCTGAATGTAATACTCACTAAATGTAAAGTCTCTGAATGTAATACTCACTAAATGTAAAGTCTCTCAATGTAATACTCACTAAATGTAATACTCACTAAATGTAAAGTCTCTCAATGTAATACTCACTAAATGTAAAGTCTCTGAATGTAATACTCACTAAATGTAAAGTCTCTCAATGTAATACTCACTAAATGTAATACTCACTAAATGTAAAGTCTCTGAATGTAATACTCACTAAATGTAATACTCCCTCAATGTAAAGTCTCTCTGATTTTAGTTTGAAGAGGCTAACATCATCATGAGGCCCTTCCTTACATGGCCAGTGCCCACAGTGGGTCTGTTGATTGAAATTAGCATGTCATAAAGCACAGATTACACACAGATCTGAATAGTTTTAATAATGTCCTCCTCTCCCTGTTCCTCGTAGCCTCCCTCTGTTACACACACACACACACACACACACACACACCCCGGGCCCCTCTGTTACTGGGGTAATTACATGAATAGCGGGGTTTGTCTCCGGACATTATTGCTTACATGCCTCATAATGCCAGCCTTAAGGACACATCAGTGTAAATAAGAGCTGAGTCGACTGCTTCACCCAAACAGCCCCGTTGTTTAGACGACTGTTATATATCTGTCGGCCACATTAGATAAACATGGACAAGTTGATTACTCACCGTGTTCGTCCTTGGCCATTTATGAGACGTTTTTCCCCAAAATGGCACCCTTATTCCCGGTATAGTGCACTTACCCCTATGGGACCTGGTCGAAAGTAGTGCACTAGATAAGGGAATATAGGGTCCCATTTGGGCCGCTGGTATGGGTTAATGTAGCCACAGATTAGAGCAGCACCTAAAACACATCTCTACTGGTGTTGTGGTGCACATAACTTTTATGGTTGTCGCAGAGCAGCATCTAAAACACATCTCTACTGGTGTTGTGGTGCACATCATTTTTATGGTTGTCGCAGAGCAGCGGAGAATTACAATAACATTAGTAGTGGGTTTGGTTCGTTCCCTGGAGGTTTTTACAAATGGATTTTGTATTGGCCTAGCGTCGTCCGGGTTAGGGAGGGTTTGGCCGGTAGGGATATCCTTGTCTCATCGCACACCAGCGACTCCTGTGGCGGGCCGGGCGCAGTGCGTGCTAACCAAGGTTGCCAGGTGCACGGTGTTTCCTCCGACACATTGGTGCAGCTGGCTTCCGGGTTGGATGTATCGGAGGACGCATGACTTTCAACCTTCGTCTCTCCCGAGCCCGTACGGGAGTTGTAGCGATGAGACAAGATAGTAGCTACTAACAATTGGACACCACGAAATTGGGGAGAAAAAAGGGGGTAAAATACATTTTAAATGTTAAAAAATATAAATGTACAAGGTGGAAATCTGCAGACATCTGATGGAATAACTGATGTTGCTGTTACTTCCCCGTTGGCCCACGTAGAGCTGCTGTTACTTCCCCGTTGGCCCACGTAGAGCTGCTGTTACTTCCCCGTTGGCCCACGTAGAGCTGCTGTTACTTCCCCGTTGGCCGACGTAGAGCTGCTGTTACTTCCCTGTTGGCCGATGTAGAGCTGCTGTTACTTCCCTGTTGGCCGATGTAGAGCTGCTGTTACTTCCCCGTTGGCCGACATAGAGCTGCTGTTACTTCCCTGTTGGCTGCTGTTACTTCCCCGTTGGCCGACGTAGAGCTGCTGTTACTTCCCTGTTGGCCGATGTAGAGCTGCTGTTACTTCCCCGTTGGCCGACATAGAGCTGCTGTTACTTCCCTGTTGGCTGCTGTTACTTCCCCGTTGGCCGACGTAGAGCTGCTGTTACTTCCCTGTTGGCTGCTGTTACTTCCCCGTTGGCCGACGTAGAGCTGCTGTTACTTCCCTGTTGGGCGATGTAGAGCTGCTGTTACTTCCCTGTAGGCTGCTGTTACTTCCCCGTTGGCCGACGTAGAGCTGCTGTTACTTCCCTGTTGGCTGACGTAGAGCTGCTGTTACTTCCCTGTTGGCCGACGTAGAGCTGCTGTTACTTCCCCGTTGGCCGACGTAGAGCTGCTGTTACTTCCCCGTTGGCCGACGTAGAGCTGCTGTTACTTCCCTGTTGGCCGACGTAGAGCTGCTGTTACTTCCCCGTTGGCCGACGTAGAGCTGCTGTTACTTCCCCGTTGGCCCACGTAGAGCTGCTGTTGGTTCCCTGTTGGCCGACGTAGAGCTGAATGGTAGTTGGCTGGTTGTTGGGTGGTTGTTGGGTGGTAGTTGGCTAGTTGTTGGGTGGTAGTTGGGTGGTTGTTGGGTGGTAGTTGGGTGGTTGTTGGCTAGTTGTTGGGTGGTCGTTGGGTGGTAGTTGGGTGGTCGTTGGGTGGTAGTTGGCTAGTTGTTGGGTGGTTGTTGGGTGGTTGTTGGGTGGTTGTTGGCTAGTTGTTGGGTGTTAGTTGGGTGGTAGATGGCTAGTTGTTGGGTGGTAGTTGGCTAGTTGTTGGGTGGTTGTTGGCTAGTTGTTGGGTGGTAGTTGGGTGGTTGTTGGGTGGTAGTTGGTTAGTTGTTGGGTGGTAGTTGGCTAGTTGTTGGGTGGTAGTTGGCTAGTTGTTGGGTGGTTGTTGGCTAGTTGTTGGGTGGTAGTTAGGTGGTTGTTGGGTGGTAGTTGAGTGGGCGATGTAGCAGTGATCAGGGAGTTTGTCTTAATAGGCTATCTGCTAATCAACCAGTAGCAGAGAGCAGCCAAGCTACAACTCACCTGAGACAGTCAGTCTGGAGGCTGCTGGCAAACACAAACCACACACACACACACACACACACACACACACACACACACACACACACACACACTAGACCTGTGGTCCTTTATAATAAATCCTGGCTGTGAAATTGCTGTCCGCCTGGGACCAGTCTTATTAGCATGACTTCTACCAGCCAGCTGCACACACACACACACACACCACACACACACACACACACACACACACACCACACACCGTGTTCTGTCCCGTTGCTGTATAAAGTCTCTTAGCCAGTTGTCAGGCAGCGTCATGCTCCAGTGTGTTTGCTGTTCAGTCAGTCCCTGTCCAAACCACCCACTGATAGACAAGACTAACACAACAAAGGGACCAAGTGCTACGTGTTAACTTCCTCCCCGGCTGCTCACGTTTACCTGGAGCTGATCGCTCAGCCTATCAGAGAGGGTCCTAGGATGTATTGATACCTGATGTAGTGTTCTGTTGAATGGACTACAGGATGTATTGATACCTGATCAACACGGTCAGTACGTAGTGGGGTGCTGTTCACACAGTCTCTCTCCCGGTCAGTCGGTCAGTATGTAGTGGGGTGCTGTTCACACAGTCTCTCTCCTGTTAGTGGGGTGCTGTTCACACAGTCTCTCTCCCGGTCAGTCGGTCAGTACGTAGTGGGGTGCTGTTCACACAGTCTCTCTCCCGGTCAGTCGGTCAGTATGTAGTGGGGTGCTGTTCACACAGTCTCTCTCCTGTTAGTGGGGTGCCGTTCACACAGTCTCTCTCCCGGTCAGTCGGTCAGTACGTAGTGGGGTGCTGTTCACACAGTCTCTCTCCCGGTCAGTACGTAGTGGGGTGCCGTTCACACAGTCTCTCTCCCGGTCAGTACGTAGTGGGGTGCTGTTCACACAGTCTCTCTCCCGGTCAGTACGTAGTGGGGTGCTGTTCACACAGTCTCTCTCCCGGTCAGTACGTAGTGGGGTGCTGTTCACACAGTCTCTCTCCCGGTCAGTACGTAGTGGGGTGCTGTTCACACAGTCTCTCTCCCGGTCAGTACGTAGTGGGGTGCTGTTCACACAGTCTCTCTCCTGTTAGTGGGGTGCCGTTCACACAGTTTCTCTCCCGGTCAGTTGGTCAGTACGTAGTGGGGTGCTGTTCACATGGTCTCTCTCCCGATTATTTGGTCAGTGCGTAGTGGGGTGCTGTTCACACGGTCTCTCTCCCGGTCAGTACCTAGTGGGGTGCTGTTCACACAGTCTCTCTCCTGGTCAGTACGTAGTGGGGTGCTGTTCACACGGTCTCTCTCCCGGTCAGTACGTAGTGGGGTGCCGTTCACACGGTCTCTCTGGCCCCCAGCTGTCCCAGTGTGCGGGTGCTGCGGATGCCGTGGCAACACCATGGTGATAGGCACAGCACCCTGGGTCTCGTTGTAATTCATGTCCAAGAGACACGTGTTTCACCTGGTAGATGATGTGCCTGTCTGTTGAATAGGAACATCATGGAGCTCCCTCCCAGTCCCCTCTGGGTTGAGTAGGAACAACATGGAGCTCCCTCCCAGTCCCCTCTGAGTTGAGTAGGAACAACCAAGGCTTGACCGAACAGGACAATGTTTGTTTTTTGTGTGAAATGGAAAATATGAGTTATGAGAGAGAGAGAGTTTAGTGATTTGTTAATTTGTTAGGTAATTAATGCTAGAGTTTCAATAAGAAGTATACCTGAATGAGATGATGATGTTATCTCTATCAGAAATACAGCTTCTTGGAATCATTATAAATCCACCCCCTAATCTGATGGATTACTAGGTATGATCGGTTTTAAACCTGTTATTGTCTGGGCCTTTTGATGTGCAGGGTGTACCTGGACCTAACCGTATAGACAGGCCCTGTATAGGCTGATAAAAGGCCTTGAATGAATACATATAGCAGAAGGGCTGTTTGATGGTGTTTGGACTGATGCGTACATGGAGCAGAATGCCTGTTTGATCCTGTGTATGTGTAATCCACACTAATCCCCCTGGCAGAGAAGACAGAGAAGATGGATTTCAAAGCAGATGTTTCTTCAGTCTTCTCTTCTTCATCGTGACTGAGCCCCAGTTGTTGTTTTGTTGTTTGCTCTCACATGTTTCTCTCTCTGTCTCGCTCTCTCACTCTCTCTCTCTTTCTTTCTCGCTCTCTCTCTCTCTTTCTCTCTCTCTCTCTAAAGTCCCTCCCTGAAGTCTTACTCCAAGTATACAGGAAGTGTTGTGTGTTTTAACAGAGGGAAGAGCTTTGTTGTAGGGAACGATGTTTGCACAATTAAGACGCTATTGTAAACAACACTTTTTGTATCTGGGGTAACCAACCTGATCTCATAAACTATACGTCACATAGTAAACGTAAATCCGGGGACACTCAAATTAGTATGATATGTTAAGTTTGGTATGGCGCTACATGAGGCGGATGGTTACTTAAGGCAAAAATGAAAGTAGGGTGGATGGGTGGACCTATAATGCGAACATCTAGAAACCCAAAGTTGCGAGTTCCAATCTCATCATGGAACACTTTAGCGTTTTGGCTAATTAGCAACTTTTCAACTACTTAGCATGCTAGCTAACCCTTTTTTTTTTTACTAACCTTAACCCTTAAACCCTTTAACCTAACCCTTAGCCTAGCTAACATTAGTCATCTAGCTAACATTAGCCACCTGGCTAGAATTCGTTATATATTATACGTTTTGCAAATTCGTAACATATTAAACCAATAATATAAATGTAACCTGTGAAGTGTTTTATGAACTGGAAAAAAAAGCTTATTTCTTTCAAACTTTGAGCACAAATTTGTTTCATCCTGTTAGTGAGCATTTCTTCGTGTCTTTACAATCATTAAATTGAAGACATCGTTTTATCAAAAGATTCCCTGTGATTAGTATAACGCGATCAAACTAATTAATCGTGTAACTGTGAAATAGGGGGCACCAAGGAAGGTATTCAGATTACAAAGTTATAATTTCCCAATTTAACCTTTCAGATATTTTCATATCTGATCAATAGTCTTCTGATTAATGATTTATTTATTTTACCTCACGTTAGTCTCATTCCAAACGTCGTAAATTGTTGGTTATCTGCCCGAACCCAGTCTTCACTATGAGTCATCCATACATCAATTGTCTTAAATCATTTATTTATTACTAACTAAGTAATTCACAGAAATGCATAAACAAACAGTAAATATGGTTACATGTGGTGATAGAATGTGCCCCTAGTGGGCTGAACCGGCATATTGGCTTGTTAGACTAAGAATTCCCTACAGAGTTAATTATAACAATTAAAATGGGGGTGGTCCAAGAGGCCTGACCCTAACTGGGCTCAGGGGCGGTCCAGGAGGCCTGGCCCTAACTGGGCTCAGGGGTGGTCCAGGATGTCTGATCCTAACTGGGCTCAGGGGCGGTCCAGGATGTCTGGCCCTAACTGGGCTCAGGGGCGGTCCAGGAGGCCTGACCCTAACTGGGCTCAGGGGCGGTCCAGGAGGCCTGACCCTAACTGGGCTCAGGGGCGGTCCAGGATGTCTGACCCTAACTGGGCTCAGGGGCGGTCCAGGATGTCTGGCCCTAACTGGGCTCAGGGGCGGTCCAGGATGTCTGACCCTAACTGGGCTCAGGGGCGGTCCAGGATGTCTGACCCTAACTGGGCTCAGGGGCGGTCCAGGATGCCTGACCCTAACTGGGTTCAGGGGCGGTCCAGGATGTCTGACCCTAACTGGGCTCAGGGCCGGTCCAGGATGTCTGACCCTAACTGGGCTCAGGGCCGGTCCAGGATGTCTGACCCTAACTGGGCTCAGGGGCGGTCCAGGATGCCTGACCCTAACTGGGCTCAGGGGCGTCCAGGATGTCTGACCCTAACTGGGCTCAGGGGCGGTCCCAGGATGTCTGACTCTAACTGGGCTCGGGGGCGGTCCCAGGAGGCCTGACCCTAACTGGGCTCGGGGGCGGTCCAGGATGTCTGACCCTAACTGGGCTCAGGGCTGGTCCAGGATGTCTGACCCTAACTGGGCTCAGGGGCGGTCCAGGATGCCTGACCCTAACTGGGCTCAGGGGTGGTCCAGGATGCCTGACCCTAACTGGGCTCAGGGGCGGTCCAGGATGTCTGACCCTAACTGGGCTCAGGGGCGGTCCCAGGATGTCTGACCCTAAATGGGCTCAGGGGCGGTCCAGGATGCCTGACCCTAACTGGGCTCAGGGGCGGTCCAGGATGTCTGACCCTAACTGGGCTCAGGGGCGGTCCCAGGATGTCTGACCCTAAATGGGCTCAGGGGCGGTCCAGGATGTCTGACCCTAACTGGGCTCAGGGGCGGTCCAGGAGGCCTGACCCTAACTGGGCTCAGGGGCGGTCCAGGAGGCCTGACCCTAACTGGGCTCAGGGGCGGTCCAGGATGTCTGACCCTAACTGGGCTCAGGGGCGGTCCAGGATGTCTGACCCTAACTGGGCTCAGGGGCGGTCCAGGATGTCTGACCCTAACTGGGCTCAGGGGCGGTCCCAGGATGTCTGACCCTAACTGGGCTCAGGGGTGGTCCAGGATGTCTGACCCTAACTGGGCTCAGGGGCGGTCCCAGGATGTCTGACCCTAAATGGGCTCAGGGGCGGTCCAGGATGTCTGACCCTAACTGGGCTCAGGGGCGGTCCAGGATGTCTGACCCTAACTGGGCTCAAGGGCGGTCCAGGATGTCTGACCCTAACTGGGCTCAGGGGCGGTCCCAGGATGTCTGACCCTAAATGGGCTCAGGGGCGGTCCAGGATGTCTGACCCTAACTGGGCTCAGGGGCGGTCCAGGATGTCTGACCCTAACTGGGCTCAGGGGCGGTCCAGGATGTCTGACCCTAACTGGGCTCAGGGGCGGTCCAGGATGTCTGACCCTAACTGGGCTCAGGGGCGGTCCAGGATGTCTGACCCTAACTTGGCTCAGGGGCGGTCCAGGAGGCCTGACCCTAACTGGGCTCAGGGGCGGTCCAGGAGGCCTGACCCTAACTGGGCTCATGGGAGGTCCTCTGATATGGTTCAAATGAAAAGGGAAATGTATTTTTCTTCATTCAACAGTCCACAATCATCTTACACCATTATACAAACAGTATCATCCTCACTCATTCATCTTATACAACAATTAGATGTAAACCTCCTATCTGAGGCTATTATATAAACAGCGTTATGGTAATGTGGCCACACCGTCTCCCATGAGCTTCCCCAAGTTGTGACAAACGGACCAGTTCGTAGCTGGATTCTTCACCGATCTTTTACACTTTTCTCTGGAACATGAAATGTGTTCGTACCTCAAGTTCTGTGAGGGTGGAAGGATTTCCTTTGTCCTCTGTGACAGTTTACCCTCTTCTCTAATACTGTGTGTCCATGCGGTCTTCTCAGGAATTTACGACCTCTGACCACAGCAGTCTGGTTGTAGAAGCAGAGAGAGCGGGGGATAGTGCTCGCTGTACTCAAAGAGGGCAACGTCATGACAGGTGTGGCATATCAACAAGCTTTTTAAACAACATGATCATTACACAGGTGCACCTTGTCCTGGGGACAATAAAAGGCCACTTTTAAATTGTGCAGTTTTGTCACAGAACACAGTACCACGGATGTCTCAAGTTTTGAGGGAGAGTGCAATTGGCATGCTGACTGCAGGAATATCCACCAGAGCTCTTTCCAGAGAATTTATTGTTAATTTCTCTACCATAAGCCGCCGGAGTATTTCTGTCTGTAATAAGCCCTTTTGTGGGGGAAAAACTCATGCTTATTGGCTGGGCCTGGCTAATAAATGTATTTCAATTGACTGATTGGGGCGGCAGGTAGCCTAGTGGTTAGAGTGTAGGGACGGCAGGTAGCCTAGTGGTTAGAGTGTAGGGACGACAGGTAGCCTAGTGGTTAGAGTGTAGGGACGGCAGGTAGCCTAGTGGTTAGAGTGTAGGGACGACAGGTAGCCTAGTGGTTAGAGTGTAGGGACGGCAGGTAGCCTAGTGGTTAGAGTGTAGGGACGGCGGGTAGCCTAGTGGTTAGAGTGTAGGGACGGCGGGTAGCCTAGTGGTTAGAGTGTAGGGACGGCAGGTAGCCTAGTGGTTAGAGTGTAGGGACGGCAGGTAGCCTAGTGGTTAGAGTGTAGGGACGACAGGTAGCCTAGTGGTTAGAGTGTAGGGACGGCAGGTAGCCTAGTGGTTAGAGTGTAGGGACGGCAGGTAGCCTAGTGGTTAGAGTGTAGGGACGACAGGTAGCCTAGTGGTTAGAGTGTAGGGACGGCAGGTAGCCTAGTGGTTAGAGTGGAGGGACGGCAGGTAGCCTAGTGGTTAGAGTGTAGAGACGGCAGGTAGCCTAGTGGTTAGAGTGTAGGGACGACAGGTAGCCTAGTGGTTAGAGTGTAGGGACGGCAGGTAGCCTAGTGGTTAGAGTGTAGGGACGGCAGGTAGCCTAGTGGTTAGAGTGGAGGGACGGCAGGTAGCCTAGTGGTTAGAGTGTAGAGACGGCAGGTAGCCTAGTGGTTAGAGTGTAGGGACGGCAGGTAGCCTAGTGGTTAGAGTGGAGGGACGGCAGGTAGCCTAGTGGTTAGAGTGTAGGGACGGCAGGTAGCCTAGTGGTTAGAGTGTAGGGATGGCAGGTAGCCTAGTGGTTAGAGTGTAGGGGCGGCAGGTAGCCTAGTGGTTAGAGTGTAGGGACTGCAGGTAGCCTAGTGGTTAGAGTTTAGGGACGGCAGGTAGCCTAGTGGTTAGAGTGTAGGGACGGCAGGTAGCCTAGTGGTTAGAGTGTAGGGACGGCAGGTAGTCTAGTGGTTAGAGTGTAGGGACGGCAGGTAGTCTAGTGGTTAGAGTGTAGGGACGGCAGGTAGCTTAGTGTTTAGAGTGTTGGACTAGTAACTGAAAGGTTGCTAGATCGAATCCCCGAGCTGACAAGGTAAAAATCTGTCGTTCTGCCCCTGAACAGGCAGTTAAACCCCACTGTTCCCTGGTAGGCCGTTATTGAAAATAAGAATTTGTACTTAACTGACCTGCCTAGTTAAATAAAGGTTAAATAATTAAAAAAAATTAAACAATGAATACCTTATATGAACTGTGACTCAATGAAACCATTGAAGTTGTTGCATGTTGCGTTTTTGTTTAGTCAGTATATAATATGAATTGTAATTTGTAACATTTCATAGGAAATGGGTGATGAGATAAAATCCTACCGTACGAAACGTAACATATCCTACTAAATGGAGCTGCTCGGGTTTACGTACAGAAAAGGAGGAAATGAGGGGTTGGGGAAACACGTGAACGTTCGACAGCACGTCTTTAAAGAGGAGAAGTCATCCCCCCCTCCTCTCACCCCCGTCCTCCTCTCACCCCCGTCCTCCTCTCCTCATCCTCCTCTCACCCCCGTCCTCCTCCCCTCCCCCTCCTCCTCACCCCGTTGTGTTAAAATGTTAATGCTGATAACCCCCCTGTCCCCATGTGCCTGATAAGCCACTTCTGGGCTCTCACATTATTGGCCCCCTGAAACTAGAATCTAGCGTCTGCTCTCGTGTGTGTGTGTGTGTGTGCGTGTGTGTGCGTGTGCGTGCATGCGTGTGTTAGTCTACATGAGTGTGTCTGCATTCGCAGGCTTTGATGCCGTGAGGTGCTCTCTCCTCTATCACTATAATATTATATACAGATAGATGCCGTGTGGTGCTCTCCCCTCTATCACTATAATATTATATACAGATAGATGCTGTGAGGTGCTCTCTCCTCTCTCACTATAATATTATATACAGATAGATGCCGTGTGGTGCTCTCTACTCTCTCACTATAATATTATATACAGACAGATGCTGTGAGGTGCTCTCTACTCTCTCACTATAATATTATATACAGACAGATGCTGTGAGGTGCTCTCTACTCTCTCACTATAATATTATATACAGATGCATATTAAGCAGTGGAAAGCATGGTCGGTCGGCCGGCGGGGGATTCAGGGTTTGTCCCAAATGGCACTCTATCCACTATTTAGTGCACTGTTTGACCCTGGGCAGAAGTAGTGCACAACATAGGGAATAGGGTGCCATTTGGGATTCAGCCTCCGTTTGAGTTATGATTAATGTGTCCAGATGGTGTAGAACAAACAAGAGTCATCAATCACAATGAAAAGACTATTGAGAATCAGTCATCAATCACAATGAAAAGACTATTGAGAATCAGTCATCAATCACAATGAAAAGACTATTGAGAATCAGTCATCAATCACAATGAAAAGACTATTGAGAATCAGTCATCAATCACAATGAAAAGACTATTGAGAATCAGTCATCAATCACAATGAAAAGACTATTGAGAATCAGTCATCAATCACAATGGAAAGACTATTGAGAATCAGTCATCAATCACAATGAAAAGACTATTGAGGATCAGTCATCAATCACAATGAAAAGACTATTGAGGATCAGTCATCAATCACAATGAAAAGACTATTGAGGATCAGTCATCAATCACAATGAAAAGACTATTGAGGATCAGTCATCAATCACAATGGAAAGACTATTGAGGATCAGTCATCAATCACAATGAAAAGACTGTTGAGGATCAGTCATCAATCACAATGGAAAGACTATTGAGGATCAGTCATCAATCACAATGAAAAGACTATTGAGGATCAGTCATCAATCACAATGGAAAGACTATTGAGGATCAGTCATCAATCACAATGAAAAGACTATTGAGGATCAGTCATCAATCACAATGAAAAGACTATTGAGGATCAGTCATCAATCACAATGAAAAGACTATTGAGAATCAGTCATCAATCACAATGAAAAGACTATTGAGGATCAGTCATCAATCACAATGGAAAGACTATTGAGAATCAGTCATCAATCACAATGAAAAGACTATTGAGAATCAGTCATCAATCACAATGAAAAGACTATTGAGAATCAGTCATCAATCACAATGAAAAGACTATTGAGAATCAGTCATCAATCACAATGGAAAGACTATTGAGAATCAGTCATCAATCACAATGAAAAGACTATTGAGAATCAGTCATCAATCACAATGGAAAGACTATTGAGAATCAGTCATCAATCACAATGAAAAGACTATTGAGAATCAGTCATCAATCACAATGGAAAGACTATTGAGAATCAGTCATCAATCACAATGAAAAGACTATTGAGAATCAGTCATCAATCACAATGAAAAGACTATTGAGGATCAGTCATCAATCACAATGAAAAGACTATTGAGAATCAGTCATCAATCACAATGAAAAGACTATTGAGAATCAGTCATCAATCACAATGGAAAGACTATTGAGAATCAGTCATCAATCACAATGAAAAGACTATTGAGAATCAGTCATCAATCACAATGAAAAGACTATTGAGAATCAGTCATCAATCACAATGAAAAGACTATTGAGGATCAGTCATCAATCACAATGAAAAGACTATTGAGGATCAGTCATCAATCACAATGGAAAGACTATTGAGGATCAGTCATCAATCACAATGAAAAGACTATTGAGAATCAGTCATCAATCACAATGAAAAGACTATTGAGAATCAGTCATCAATCACAATGGAAAGACTATTGAGGATCAGTCATCAATCACAATGAAAAGACTATTGAGAATCAGTCATCAATCACAATGGAAAGACTGTTGAGGATCAGTCATCAATCACAATGGAAAGACTATTGAGGATCAGTCATCAATCACAATGAAAAGACTATTGAGAATCAGTCATCAATCACAATGAAAAGACTATTGATTATCAGAACCATCCTCACAATCAAGACTCATTTTTGTGTTTAGGACCAATGGCCCTGGTCGCTGTGGCTTAATGCTGCCTCTCCTGATGCACACCAGAGCAGACACACACACACACACACACACCACACACATACACACACACACCACACCACACCACACCACACACACACACACACACACACACACACACACACACCACACACACCACACCAGAGCAGGCATACACACACACATACACACACACACAGAGGTCCATGACATTCATCGGTGTAGGCAGGCTAGCCAGTCAGCCATGTTGGAGTCCTGTCTCCTGTTCTGTCTTGTTCTTCTTCTGTGGTTTCATGTTTATCCTCTGATAATCTTCTGCTCCCATTTCCTTTGTGCCTCTCAACCTGAGTGTGCGTCACAAACAGCACTCTAATTCCCTACGTAGTGCACTACCCAACGTGCCCTGGTCAAAAGTAGTGCCCTGTATAGGGGCTATATTTGGGACGCGCGGGCTAAGTCTGAGTGTGAGGTGAGCAGAACTCAGAGACTGAGAGAATCCCCTGGGTGGTGGGTGACATGGATGGAAACAGGCACTTTAGCTTTGGTAGGGGGCGGCTTGCTCTGTCACGCTGTGTGTTTGTACCCACGCTCCTCAACCACACTGTCATCTGGTGTCAGTTATTCCCAGCTGGCTCCGGTCCCCTCTGTTGAGCTCCCATCACGCATCACTCCGCGCCGAGGTGTGTGTGTGTGTGTGTGTGTGTGTGTGTGTGTGTGTGTGTGTGTGTGTGTGTGTGTGTGTGTGTGTGTGTGTGTGTGTGTGTGTGTGTGTGTGTGTGTGTGTGTGTGTGTGTGTGTGTGTGTGTGTGTGTGTGTGTGTGTGTGTGTGTGTGCACTGCGCTACACTCTGCCACCGAGTCAAGCTGAGCGAGGTGTTCCTTAGTGAGCCGAGTGTGGCCTCTCTTCATACACACACACACTCATTCACACAGACTACACACACACACACAACACACACTCATTCACACAGACACATGTCTGTCTGTTCCACTCTGAGAGGGACAGAGACATACTGCTGTACTGTAGTGAGAGATACAGAGACAGAGACATACTGCTGTACTGTAGTGAGAGATACAGAGACATACTGCTGTACTGTAGTGGGAGAGACAGAGACATACTGCTGTACTGTAGTGAGAGACAGAGACATACTGCTGTACTGTAGTGAGAGAGACAGAGACATACTGCTGTACTGTAGTGAGAGACAGAGACATACTGCTGTACTGTAGTGAGAGAGACAGAGACATACTGCTGTACTGTAGTGAGAGACAGAGACATACTGCTGTACTGTAGTGAGAGAGACAGAGACATACTGCTGTACTGTAGTGAGAGAGACAGAGACAGAGACATACTGCTGTACTGTAGTGAGAGATACAGAGACAGAGACATACTGCTGTACTGTAGTGAGAGATACAGAGACAGAGACATACTGCTGTACTGTAGTGAGAGATACAGAGACAGAGACATACTGCTGTACTGTAGTGAGAGAGACAGAGACATACTGCTGTACTGTAGTGAGAGATACAGAGACAGAGACATACTGCTGTACTGTAGTGAGAGAGACAGAGACAGAGACATACTGCTGTACTGTAGTGAGAGAGACAGAGACATACTGCTGTACTGTAGTGAGAGATACAGAGACATACTGCTGTACTGTAGTGAGAGAGACAGAGACATACTGCTGTACTGTAGTGAGAGAGACAGAGACAGAGACATACTGCTGTACTGTAGTGAGAGAGACAGAGACAGAGACATACTGCTGTACTGTAGTAAGAGATACAGAGACAGAGACATACTGCTCTACTGTAGTGAGATACAGAGACAGAGACATACTGCTGTACTGTAGTGAGAGAGACAGAGACAGAGACATACTGCTGTACTGTAGTGAGAGAGACAGAGACAGAGACATACTGCTGTACTGTAGTGAGAGATACAGAGACAGAGACATACTGCTGTACTGTAGTGAGAGAGACAGAGACAGAGACATACTGCTGTACTGTAGTGAGAGACACAGAGACATACTGCTGTACTGTAGTGAGAGAGACAGAGACAGAGACATACTGCTGTACTGTAGTGAGAGAGACAGAGACAGAGACATACTGCTGTACTGTAGTGAGAGAGACAGAGACAGAGACATACTGCTGTACTGTAGTGAGAGAGACAGAGACATACTGCTGTACTGTAGTGAGAGACAGAGACATACTGCTGTACTGTAGTGAGAGAGACAGAGACAGAGACATACTGCTGTACTGTAGTGAGAGACAGAGACAGAGACATACTGCTGTACTGTAGTGAGAGAGACAGAGACAGAGACATACTGCTGTACTGTAGTGAGAGAGACAGAGACATACTGCTGTACTGTAGGGAGAGAGACAGAGACAGAGACATACTGCTGTACTGTAGTGAGAGAGACAGAGACATACTGCTGTACTGTAGTGAGAGACAGAGACATACTGCTGTACTGTAGTGAGAGACACAGAGACATACTGCTGTACTGTAGTGAGAGAGACAGAGACAGAGACATACTGCTGTACTGTAGTGAGAGAGACAGAGACATACTGCTGTACTGTAGTGAGAGAGACAGAGACAGAGACATACTGCTGTACTGTAGTGAGAGAGACAGAGACATACTGCTGTACTGTAGTGAGAGAGACAGAGACATACTGCTGTACTGTAGTGAGAGAGACAGAGACATACTGCTGTACTGTAGTGAGAGACACAGAGACATACTGCTGTACTGTAGTGAGAGAGACAGAGACATACTGCTGTACTGTAGTGAGAGAGACAGAGACATACTGCTGTACTGTAGTGAGAGAGACAGAGACAGAGACATACTGCTGTACTGTAGTGAGAGAGACAGAGACAGAGACATACTGCTGTACTGTAGTGAGAGAGACAGAGACATAGACATACTGCTGTACTGTAGTGAGAGAGACAGAGACATACTGCTGTACTGTAGTGAGAGATACAGAGACAGAGACATACTGCTGTACTGTAGTGAGAGATACAGAGACAGAGACATACTGCTGTACTGTAGTGAGAGAGACAGAGACATACTGCTGTACTGTAGTGAGAGAGACAGAGACATACTGCTGTACTGTAGTGAGAGAGACAGAGACATACTGCTGTACTGTAGTGAGAGACACAGAGACATACTGCTGTACTGTAGTGAGAGAGACAGAGACAGAGACATACTGCTGTACTGTAGTGAGAGAGACAGAGACATACTGCTGTACTGTAGTGAGAGAGACAGAGACAGAGACATACTGCTGTACTGTAGTGAGAGAGACAGAGACAGAGACATACTGCTGTACTGTAGTGAGAGAGACAGAGACATACTGCTGTACTGTAGTGAGAGATACAGAGACAGAGACATACTGCTGTACTGTAGTGAGAGACAGAGACATACTGCTGTACTGTAGTGAGAGATACAGAGACAGAGACATACTGCTGTACTGTAGTGAGAGATACAGAGACAGAGACATACTGCTGTACTGTAGTGAGAGATACAGAGACAGAGACATACTGCTGTACTGTAGTGAGAGATACAGATACAGAGACATACTGCTGTACTGTAGTGAGAGAGACAGAGACAGAGACATACTGCTGTACTGTAGTGAGAGATACAGAGACAGAGACATACTGCTGTACTGTAGTGAGAGATACAGAGACAGAGACATACTGCTGTACTGTAGTGAGAGATACAGAGACATACTGCTGTACTGTAGTGAGAGATACAGAGACATACTGCTGTACTGTAGTGAGAGATACAGAGACAGAGACATACTGCTGTACTGTAGTGAGAGACAGAGACAGAGACATACTGCTGTACTGTAGTGAGAGACAGAGACATACTGCTGTACTGTAGTGAGAGATACAGATACAGAGACATACTGCTGTACTGTAGTGAGAGAGACAGAGACAGAGACATACTGCTGTACTGTAGTGAGAGAGACAGAGACATATTGCTGTATTGTAGTGAGAGATACAGAGACATACTGCTGTACTGTAGTGAGAGAGACAGAGACAGAGACATACTGCTGTACTGTAGTGAGAGAGACAGAGACAGAGACATACTGCTGTACTGTAGTGAGAGAGACAGAGACATAGACATACTGCTGTACTGTAGTGAGAGAGACAGAGACATACTGCTGTACTGTAGTGAGAGACACAGAGACATACTGCTGTACTGTAGTGAGAGATACAGAGACAGAGACATACTGCTGTACTGTAGTGAGAGATACAGAGACAGAGACATACTGCTGTACTGTAGTGAGAGATACAGAGACAGAGAGATACTGCTGTACTGTAGTGAGAGATACAGAGACAGAGACATACTGCTGTACTGTAGTGAGAGAGACAGAGACATACTGCTGTACTGTAGTGAGATACAGAGACAGAGACATACTGCTGTACTGTAGTGAGAGAGACAGAGACAGAGACATACTGCTGTACTGTAGTGAGAGAGACAGAGACAGAGACATACTGCTGTACTGTAGTGAGAGAGACAGAGACATACTGCTGTACTGTAGTGAGAGAGACAGAGACATACTGCTGTACTGTAGTGAGAGACAGAGACATACTGCTGTACTGTAGTGAGAGAGACAGAGACAGAGACATACTGCTGTACTGTAGTGAGAGATACAGAGACAGAGACATACTGCTGTACTGTAGTGAGAGAGACAGAGACAGAGACATACTGCTGTACTGTAGTGAGAGAGACAGAGACAGAGACATACTGCTGTACTGTAGTGAGAGAGACAGATACAGAGACATACTGCTGTACTGTAGTGAGAGATACAGAGACAGAGACATACTGCTGTACTGTAGTGAGAGACAGAGACAGAGACATACTGCTGTACTGTAGTGAGAGATACAGAGACAGAGACATACTGCTGTACTGTAGTGAGAGAGACAGAGACAGAGACATACTGCTGTACTGTAGTGAGAGAGACAGAGACAGAGACATACTGCTGTACTGTAGTGACAGAGACAGAGACATACTGCTGTACTGTAGTGAGAGAGACAGAGACATACTGCTGTACTGTAGTGAGAGATACAGAGACATACTGCTGTACTGTAGGTGTCATTGTGTGTAGTTATTGTAGTCAGTATTGTGTAGTTATTGTAGTCAGTATTGTGTAGTCAGTATTGTGTAGTCAGTATTGTGTAGTCAGTATTGTGTAGTTATTGTAGTCAGTACTGTGTAGTCATTGTAGTCAGTACTGTGTAGTCAGTATTGTGTAGTCAGTATTGTGTAGTTATTGTAGTCAGTACTGTGTAGTCATTGTAGTCAGTACTGTGTAGTCAGTATTGTGTAGTCAGTATTGTGTAGTCATTGTAGTCAGTACTGTGTAGTCATTGTAGTCAGTATTGTGTAGTTATTGTAGTCAGTACTGTGTAGTTATTGTAGTCAGTACTGTGTAGTCAGTATTGTGTAGTCAGTATTGTGTAGTTATTGTAGTCACTATTGTGTAGTTATTGTAGTCAGTACTGTGTAGTCAGTATTGTGTAGTCAGTATTGTGTAGTTATTGTAGTCAGTACTGTGTAGTCATTGTAGTCAGTACTGTGTAGTCATTGTAGTCAGTATTGTGTAGTCAGTATTGTGTAGTCATTGTAGTCAGTATTGTGTAGTCATTGTAGTCAGTATTGTGTAGTCAGTATTGTGTTGTCAGTATTGTGTAGTCAGTATTGTGTAGTCATTGTAGTCAGTATTGTGTAGTTATTGTAGTCTTTACTGTGTAGTCATTGTAGTCAGTACTGTGTAGTCATTGTAGTCCGTATTGTGTAGTCAGTATTGTGTAGTCATTGTAGTCAGTATTGTGTAGTTATTGTAGTCAGTACTGTGTAGTCATTGTAGTCAGTGCTGTGTAGTCATTGTAGTCAGTATTGTGTAGTCATTGTAGTCAGTATTGTGTAGTCAGTATTGTGTAGTCATTGTAGTCAGTACTGTGTAGTCATTGTAGTCAGTATTGTGTAGTCAGTATTGTGTAGTTATTGTAGTCAGTACTGTGTAGTCATTGTAGTCTGTATTGTGTAGTCAGTATTGTGTAGTTATTATAGTCAGTACTGTGTAGTTATTGTAGTCAGTATTGTGTAGTTATTGTAGTCAGTATTGTGTAGTTATTGTAGTCAGTACTGTGTAGTCATTGTAGTCAGTATTGTGTAGTCAGTATTGTGTAGTTATTATAGTCAGTATTGTGTAGTTATTGTAGTCAGTATTGTGTAGTCATTGTAGTCAGTATATTGTAGTCAGTACTGTGTAGTCATTGTTGTCAGTACTCTGTAGTCATTGTAGTCAGTACTGTGTAGTCATTGTAGTCAGTATTGTGTAGTTATTGTAGTCAGTACTGTGTAGTCATTGTAGTCAGTACTGTGTAGTCATTGTAGTCAGTACTGTGTAGTCAGTATTGTGTAGTTATTATAGTCGGTACTGTGTAGTCATTGTAGTCAGTACTGTGTAGTCATTGTAATCAGTACTGTGTAGTCATTGTAGTCAGTACTGTGTAGTTATTGTAGTTAGTACTGTGTAGTCATTGTAGTCAGTACTGTGTAGTCATTGTAGTCAGTACTGTGTAGTTATTGTAGTCAGTACTGTGTAGTCATTGTAGTCAGTACTGTGTAGTTATTGTAGTCAGTACTGTGTTGTCATTGTAGTCAGTACTGTGTAGTCATTGTAGTCAGTACTGTGTAGTCATTGTAGTCAGTACTGTGTAGTCATTGTAGTCAGTACTGTGTAGTTATTGTAGTCAGTACTGTGTTGTCATTGTAGTCAGTACTGTGTAGTCATTGTAGTCAGTACTGTGTAGTCATTGTAGTCAGTACTGTGTAGTCATTGTAGTCAGTACTGTGTAGTCATTGTAGTCAGTACTGTGTAGTCATTGTAGTCAGTACTGTGTAGTCGTTGTAGTCAGTACTGTGTAGTTATTGTAGTCAGTACTGTGTAGTTATTGTAGTCAGTACTGTGTAGTCATTGTAGTCAGTACTGTGTAGTTATTGTAGTCAGTACTGTGTAGTTATTGTAGTCAGTACTGTGTAGTTATTGTAGTCAGTACTGTGTAGTTATTGTAGTCAGTACTGTGTAGTCATTGTAGTCAGTACTGTGTAGTCATTGTAGTCAGTACTGTGTAGTCATTGTAGTCAGTACTGTGTAGTCATTGTAGTCAGTACTGTGTAGTTATTGTAGTCAGTATTGTGTAGTCATTGTAGTCAGTACTGTGTAGTCATTGTAGTCAGTACTGTGTAGTTATTGTAGTCAGTATTGTGTAGTCATTGTAGTCAGTACTGTGTAGTCATTGTAGTCAGTACTGTGTAGTCATTGTAGTCAGTACTGTGTAGTTATTGTTGTCAGTATTGTGTAGTTATTGTAGTTAGTACTGTGTAGTCAGTATTGTGTAGTCATTGTAGTCAGTACTGTGTAGTTATTGTAGTCAGTACTGTGTAGTCATTGTAGTCAGTACTGTGTAGTCAGTACTGTGTAGTCATTGTAGTCAGTACTGTGTAGTCATTGTAGTCAGTACTGTGTAGTCATTGTAGTCAGTACTGTGTAGTTATTGTAGTCAGTGTTGTGTAGTTATTGTAGTCAGTACTGTGTAGTCATTGTAGTCAGTACTGTGTAGTCATTGTAGTCAGTACTGTGTAGTCATTGTAGTCAGTACTGTGTAGTTATTGTAGTTAGTACTGTGTAGTCATTGTAGTCAGTACTGTGTAGTTATTGTAGTCAGTACTGTGTAGTTATTGTTGTCAGTATTGTGTAGTTATTGTAGTTAGTACTGTGTAGTCAGTATTGTGTAGTCATTGTAGTCAGTACTGTGTAGTTATTGTAGTCAGTACTGTGTAGTCATTGTAGTCAGTACTGTGTAGTCAGTACTGTGTAGTCATTGTAGTCAGTACTGTGTAGTCATTGTAGTCAGTACTGTGTAGTCATTGTAGTCAGTACTGTGTAGTCATTGTAGTCAGTACTGTGTAGTCATTGTAGTCAGTACT
>NC_092148.1:3473118-3495618 GCF_045791955.1 Oncorhynchus clarkii lewisi
AGACGTGAGAGATGTTACCATGCCTGTTGTACCTGTTCACTCTGCTCAGACACATCAACTTCCTGTCTCTCTCCCTCTCTAGATTACCATGCCTGTTGTACCTGTTCACTCCGCTCAGACACATCAACTGCCTGTCATTCAAACAGCAGGTCTTTTAGCAGCCCATATCTCCAGCAGTTTAAGAGGTTTCCCAGAAGGCAACACTTCCACACACTGAAAATGGAGGAGATCCTCTCACTGTACTCTACCTTTTCCTTTCACTGTAGTCTCAGGGTCACCGTAGTCAGACGTAGTCTCAGGGTCACCGTAGTCTCAGGGTCACCGTAGTCAGACGTGGTCTCAGGGTCACCGTAGTCAGACGTAGTCTCAGGGTCACCGTAGTCAGACGTAGTCTCAGGGTCACCGTAGTCAGACGTAGTCTCAGGGTCACCGTAGTCAGACGTAGTCTCAGGGTCACCGTAGTCTCAGGGTCACCGTAGTCAGACGTAGTCTCAGGGTCACCGTAGTCAGACGTAGTCTCAGGGTCACCGTAGTCTCAGGGTCACTGTACTCTACCTTTTCTGGACTAAAGCTTCTGCTAAGTGGAGTATGTTATTATATTTATATTACTCTACAGTCCCGTAGTCAGACGTAGTCTCAGGGTCACCGTAGTCAGACGTAGTCTCAGGGTCACCGTAGTCTCAGGGTCACCGTAGTCTCAGGGTCACCGTAGTCGCAGGGTCACCGTAGTCAGACGTAGTCTCAGGGTCACCGTAGTCTCAGGGTCACCGTAGTCTCAGGGTCACCGTAGTCTCAGGGTCACTGTAGTCTCAGGGTCACCGTAGTCTCAGGGTCACTGTACTCTACCTTTTCTGGACTAAAGCTTCTGCTAAGTGGAGTATGTTATTATATTTATATTACTCTACAGTCCCGTAGTCAGACGTAGTCTCAGGGTCACTGTAGTCAGACGTAGTCTCAGGGTCACCGTAGTCAGACGTAGTCTCAGGGTCACCGTAGTCTCAGGGTCACCGTAGTCTCAGGGTCACTGTAGTCAGACGTAGTCTCAGGGTCACTGTAGTCAGACGTAGTCTCAGGGTCACCGTAGTCTCAGGGTCACCGTAGTCTCAGGGTCACCGTAGTCTCAGGGTCACCGTAGTCAGACGTAGTCTCAGGGTCACCGTAGTCTCAGGGTCACTGTAGTCAGACGTAGTCTCAGGGTCACCGTAGTCTCAGGGTCACCGTAGTCTCAGGGTCACCGTAGTCTCAGGGTCACCGTAGTCTCAGGGTCACCGTAGTCTCAGGGTCACTGTAGTCAGACGTAGTCTCAGGGTCACCGTAGTCTCAGGGTCACTGTACTCTACCTTTTCTGGACTAAAGCTTCTGCTAAGTGGAGTATGTTATTATATTTATATTACTCTACAGTCCCGTAGTCAGACGTAGTCTCAGGGTCACCGTAGTCAGACGTAGTCTCAGGGTCACCGTAGTCAGACGTAGTCTCAGGGTCACTGTAGTCAGACGTAGTCTCAGGGTCACCGTAGTCAGACGTAGTCTCAGGGTCACTGTAGTCAGACGTAGTCTCAGGGTCACCGTAGTCTCAGGGTCACCGTAGTCAGACCTAGTCTCAGGGTCAAAGGTAGTAAGGTTATGAGCATCCCTAACTTCAGGACTCACTGGGAAACGAGGCACTGATTATGGGCCATGTACTGTATGGGTAGGAAGAGGTTAGAATAGTGTGTACTGTACTATAATATTACTATAATATAGTAGTACTGTATGGGTAGGAAGAGGTTAGAATAGTGTGTACTGTACTGTATATTGTATTATAATATAGTAGTACTGTATGTGTAGGAAGAGGTTAGAATAGTGTGTACTGTACTATAATATTACTATAATATAGTAGTACTGTATGGGTAGGAAGAGGTTAGAATAGTGTGTACTGTACTGTATATTGTATTATAATATAGTAGTACTGTATGTGTAGGAAGAGGTTAGAATAGTGTGTACTGTACTATAATATTACTATAATATAGTAGTACTGTATGGGTAGGAAGAGGTTAGAATAGTGTGTACTGTACTATAATATTACTATAATATAGTAGTACTGTATGGGTAGGAAGAGGTTAGAATAGTGTGTACTGTACTATAATATTACTATAATATAGTAGTACTGTATGGGTAGGAAGAGGTTAGAATAGTGTGTACTGTACTATAATATTACTATAATATAGTAGTTCTGTATGGGTAGGAAGAGGTTAGAATAGTGTGTACTGTACTATAATATAATATGTTTAGGAAGAGTTACAGTGTTTTGGTCCAGCTGTAGATATGTAATGACCCATTTCTGTAGTGTCTGGCTGGCAGGCAGGCTGGCTGGCTGGCTGGCAGGCTGGCTGGCTGGCTGGCTGGCAGGCTGGCTGGCTGGCAGGCTGGCTGCCAAGAGAGATCTATGAGCTGACCCAAATTCAATATGTATTTCTCCAGCCATGCCAAATGATTCTCCAACAACACCTCTTCTGTCATTATGTTGATTATGTTCAAACCTGGCAGCTGAAGTCAGGACTTCATAACGTAGACGTAGATACATATCTAATCACTATTTATTTAACGTGTATTTCACCAAGTCTCAACACACTGTACAGAAATGTTTTAAATAGAAAACATTACAAAATATAATCATGACTCAATTAAAACAAGACACGACGAAGAAATCAAGAACTGAGAAACAGACAGACAGACAGACAGACAGACAGACAGACAGACAGACAGACAGGTAGGCAGACAGACAGGCAGACAGACAGACAGACAGACAGACAGACAGACAGAGGCAGGCTGGCATACAGACAGACAGGCATACAGACAGACAGGCAGGCTGGCAGGCAGACAGACACTCATACTGTTTCCATGGACAACCGATGTAAGTCATTGTCATCAGTGAGGAGTCAACTTGGTGGCTAATCAGGCCTGGGCTGTCTAAATGACCCCCCCCCCCCCCCCCCCCCCCCCCCCCCCCCTGCTGTATTCCCTATAGACTCTGGTTTAGGCCTGGAGTCTTCGGGGTGACTGTGGTGGCAGGAAGGCTCTATAAATATGGCTGTCTTCAGGGTGACTGTGGTGGCAGGAAGGCTCTATAAATATGGCTGTTTTCAGGGTGACTGTGGTGGCAGGAAGGCTCTATAAATATGGCTGTTTTCAGGGTGACTGTGGTGGCAGGAAGGCTTTATAAATATGGCTGTCTTCAGGGTGACTGTGGTGGCAGGAAGGCTCTATAAATATGGCTGTCTTCAGGGTGACTGTGGTGGCAGGAAGGCTCTCTAAATATGGCTGTCTTCAGGGTGACTGTGGTGGCAGGAAGGCTCTATAAATATGGCTGTTTTCAGGGTGACTGGTGGCAGGAAGGCTCTATAAATTTGGCTGATCATCTGCCTTACATATCCCAGGGTGCATTGGGGCTCTTTCACCATGGAGCCGTGGTTAGCATCCCAAACAGCCCTCTATTCCCTATGGGGACTGGTCAAAGGAAGTGACTAGATTTCCATTTGGGGAAGCTGGCGTGGGTTTGGCCGCCTCATTCAGAGCTGCTATTGGTCAGTGTCTCCAAGCGCATGGAACACAGCACAGTTTGCAGCACAGTCGATCATCTTTCTTCAGCTACACTGACCCCATACGGTCTCTCTCTCTCTCTCTCTCTCTCTCTCTCTCTCTCTCTCTCTCTCTCTCTCTCTCTCTCTCTCTCTCTCTCTCGCACTCTCTCTCCCCCTCCCTACCCCTCCCTCTCTCTCCCTCCCTCTCCAATCCACCTCTGTCTCTCCCGCCCTCTCTCTCTCTCCTATCCTCCTCTCTCCCTCTCCTATCCCCTATCTCTCTCTCTCTCCCTCCCTCTCCTATCCCCCTTTCTCCCTCACTCTATCTCTCTCTCCCTCCCTCTCTCTTATCTCTCCCTATCATATCCCCCTCCTTCCCTCTCTCTCTCTATCTCACTCTCTCCTACCCCCCCTCTCTGTCTCTCCCCCCCTCTCTCTCCTACCCCCCTCCCCGCCTCTCTCTCTCTTGCCCTCCCCCCTCTCTCTCCTTACCCCCCCTCCCTCCTCTCTCTCTCCTCTCTCTCTCTCTCTTGCCCTCCCCCCTCTCTCTCTCCTACCCCCTCCTCTCTCTCTCTCTCTCTCCTCTCTCTCTCTCTTGCCCTCCCCCCTCTCTCTCTCCTACCCCCCCTCTCTCTCTCCTAACCCCTCCCCTCTCTCTCTCTCTCTCCTACCCCCTCCTCTCTCTCTCTCCTAACCCCTCCCCTCTCTCTCTCTCTCCTACCCTCCCCTCTCTCTCTTCCCCTCCCTCCCGTTCCCCTCCTCTATGAGGGGGTCCATCCTCAGTGTTTATAATAGCCCAGCATGTCATCCTGTCACCTCTAAACCACTGCCATGATTGCTGCAGTTGTTGTGGAGGAGAGAAAAAATACATAATTTCTTCTTTTTTTTTTGGTGCCAAATTACAGTTCTGAAATAACAGAGGGACTTGAGCTCCAAGGGTTACCAAGGGAGACCGGCATGGTTTTAGAGACTGCCCCAAGGGTTACCAAGGGAGACCGGCATGGTTTTAGAGACTGCCCCAAGGGTTACCAAGGGAGACCGGCATAGTTTTAGAGACTGCTCCAATGGTTACCAAGGGAGACCGGCATGGTTTTAGAGACTGCCCCAAGGGTTACCAAGGGAGACCGGCATGGTTTTAGAGACTGCCCCAAGGGTTACCAAGGGAGACCGGCATGGTTTTAGAGACTGCCCCAAGGGTTACCAAGGGAGACCGGCATAGTTTTATAGACTGCTCCAATGGTTACCAAGGGAGACCGGCATGGTTTTAGAGACTGCCCCAAGGGTTACCAAGGGAGACCGGCATGGTTTTAGAGACTGCCCCAAGGGTTACCAAGGGAGACCGGCATGGTTTTAGAGACTGCCCCAAGGGTTACCAAGGGAGACCGGCATAGTTTTAGAGACTGCTCCAATGGTTACCAAGGGAGACCGGCATGGTTTTAGAGACTGCCCCAAGGGTTACCAAGGGAGACCGGCATGGTTTTAGAGACTGCCCCAAGGGTTACCAAGGGAGACCGGCATAGTTTTAGAGACTGCTCCAATGGTTACCAAGGGAGACCGGCATGGTTTTAGAGACTGCCCCAAGGGTTACCAAGGGAGACCGGCATGGTTTTAGAGACTGCCCCAATGGTTACCAAGGGAGACCGGCATGGTTTTAGAGACTGCCCCAAGGGTTACCAAGGGAGACCGGCATAGTTTTAGAGACTGCCCCAAGGGTTACCAAGGGAGACCGGCATGGTTTTAGAGACTGCCCCAAGGGTTACCAAGGGAGACCGGCATGGTTTTAGAGACTGCCCCAAGGGTTACCAAGGGAGACCGGCATAGTTTTAGAGACTGCTCCAATGGTTACCAAGGGAGACCGGCATGGTTTTAGAGACTGCCCCAAGGGTTACCAAGGGAGACCGGCATGGTTTTAGAGACTGCCCCAAGGGTTACCAAGGGAGACCGGCATGGTTTTAGAGACTGCCCCAAGGGTTACCAAGGGAGACCGGCATGGTTTTAGAGACTGCCCCAAGGGTTACCAAGGGAGACCGGCATGGTTTTAGAGACTGCCCCAAGGGTTACCAAGGGAGACCGGCATGGTTTTATAGACTGCCCCAAGGGTTACCAAGGGAGACCGGCATGGTTTTAAAGACTGCCCCAAGGGTTACCAAGGGAGACTGGCATGGTTTTAGAGACTGCTCCAAGGGTTACCAAGGGAGACCGGCATGGTTTTAGAGACTGCCCCAAGGGTTACCAATGGAGACCGGCATGGTTTTAGAGACTGCCCCAAGGGTTACCACGGGAGACCGGCATGGTTTTAGAGACTGCCCCAAGGGTTACCAAGGGAGACCGGCATGGTTTTAGAGACTGCCAAGAGGTTACCAAGGGAGACCGGCATGGTTTTAGAGACTGCCCCAAGGGTTACCAAGGGAGACCGGCATGGTTTTAGAGACCGCCCCAAGGGTTACCAAGGGAGACCGGCATGGTTTTAGAGACTGCTCCAAGGGTTACCAAGGGAGACCGGCATGGTTTTAGAGAATGCCCCAAGGGTTACCAAGGGAGACCGGCATGGTTTTAGAGACTTCCCCAAGGGTTACTAAGGGATACCGGCATGGTTTTAGAGACTGCCTCAAGGGTTACCAAGGGAGACCGGCATGGTTTTAGAGACTTCCCCAAGGGTTACTAAGGGATACCGGCATGGTTTTAGAGACTTCCTCAAGGGTTACCAAGGGAGCCCGGCATGGTTTTAGAGACTGCCTTGTTTTAGAGACTGCCTTGTTTTAGATGCTGCCTTGTTTTAGGGCTTATAGACGTTGTGATCATAGAGGGCCTTCACCATGTACTCAGACATCTTGATTTATTCCACATTTTGTTGTTTTACAGCCTGAATTCAAAATATATATTTTTTTCACCTATCTACACACAATATTCCATAATTTAAAAAGTATAAAACATGTTTTTAGAAATGTTAGTAAATGTATTGAAAATGAAATACAGAAATACCTCATTTACATAAGTATTTCCACCCTGGAGTCAATACGTGTTAGAATCACATTTGACAGAGATTACAGCTGAGAGTCTTTAAGGTCTTTGCACTCCTGGATTGTACAATATTTGTCCATTATTCTTTTCAAAAATGATTTAAGCTCAAATTGATTGTTGATCATTGCTAGGAAACCATTTTCAAGTCTTGCCATAGATTTTAAAGTTGATTTAAGTCAAAACTGTAACTTGGCCACTCAGGAACATTCACTGTGTTCAGAGTAAGCAACTCCAGTGTAGATTTGACCTTGTTTTTTAGGTTATTGTCCTGCTGAAAGGTGAATTCATCTCCCTGTGTCTGGTGAAAAGCAGACTGAACCAGATTTTCCTCTAGGATTTTGCCAGCTTCAGCCAGTTTATTTTTTATCCTGAAAAACTCCCCAGTCCTGAATGATTACAAGCATACACATAACATGATGCAGCCACCACTATGCTTGTAAATATGGAGAGTGGTACTCAATAATGTGTTGTATTGGATTTACCCCCAAACAAAACACTTTGTATTCAGGAGAAAAAAGTGAATTGCTTTGCCACATAGCCACATTAGTGCCTTGCTGCAAACAGGATGCTGTGTTTTGGAATATTTTTATTCTGTACAGACTTCCTTCTTTTCACTCTGTCATGTAGGTTAGTATTGTGGAGTAACGACAATGTTGTTGATCCATCCTCAGTTTTCTCCTATCCCAGCCATTAAACTCTGTAACTGTTTTGAAAATCACCATTGGCTTCATGGTGAAATCCCTGAGCGGTTTCCTTGCTCTCCGGCAACTGAGTTAGGAAGGACGCCTGTATCTTTGTAGTGACTGGATGTGTTGATACGCCATTCAAAGTGTAATTCACAACTTCACCATTCTCAAAGGGATATTCAATGTCTGTTTTTTTTTTATCCATCTACCAATCAGTGCCCTTCTTTGCGAGGCATTGGAAAACCTCCCTGGTCTTTGTGGTTGAATCTGTGTTTAAATTCACTTCCTCGACTGAGGGAAATTGTATGTCATTAAAAAAATAATCTTTTAAACACTATTATTGCACACAGAGTGAGTCCATGCAATTTATGTGAATTGTTAATCACATTTTTACTCCTGAACTTATTTAGGCCATAACAAATGGGTTGAATACTTATTAACTAGAGACAGCCATTTATTTTTTTTAATCATTTGTAAAATTTCTTTAAAAAAACGTAATTCCACTTTGACATGATTGGGGTATTGTGTGTAGGTCAGTGACGACAACAATCATTTTAATCCAGTTTCAATTGGGGCTGTTCAATCTTCATTTTAATCCAGTTTCAATTGGGGCTGTTCAATCTTCATTTTAATCCAGTTTCAATTGGGGCTGTTCAATCTTCATTTTAATCCAGTTTCAATTGGGGCTGTTCAATCTTCATTTTAATCCAGTTTCAATTGGGGCTGTTCAATCTTCATTTTAATCCAGTTTCAATTGGGGCTGTTCAATCTTCATTTTAATCCAGTTTCAATTGGGGCTGTTCAATCTTCATTTTAATCCAGTTTCAATTGGGGCTGTAACACAACTTAATGTGGATTAAATCAAGGGGTGTAAATACTTTTCTGTTGTGTGTCGACAATCTGGATTTAATCAGACACCTGTTTCTTCTCTCCTTCCCGAACTCAGGGTGTGAGATTTACTCTCTACATACATTAACACTGTGGGATGGAAATGAAACTGAGCAGGAGGGAAGACACACTAACTCACACACACACATACACACACTAACACACATACACACACACTAACACACACACACACACACATACACACATACACACACATGCATACACGCACACTAACACACACATGCACACACACACACGAACACACACACACACACTAACACACACACACTAACACACACACACTAACACACACACACACACACACACACACACACACACACACACACATGCATACACACACACTAACACTAACACACACACACACACACAAGGAGGAGGCTGGTATAGTAGTATAAACCAAACCAATTAGAAAGAGGTAGTATCTCTCTAGGGGACTGTCTGAACGGCTGTTACCGAGAGTAAAGGTTAGCCCGGCGACCAGCCCTCCAATCAGATCACTCATTTGGAGAAATCAGCCGGAGATGTGTGATATGAAGAAAGAGAATCTACAGATGCTGGCTGTGTGGATTTGTTTTCTGGCAGTAACGGTGAATTGTGTGCAGTTTTGGAGGATGGTTGATGTGAAGACCTCATTGTGTTTTCTCTGTTATGAATGGGATATATGATGTGGTAAATATGCAGGAGATTTTACACTTCTTCTGTCTATCCAGACAATCTTACATACCAGGTCGTTTGGGACTGGGAAGGAACTATACCACATACTATGACGTTTGTCTACCATGAAAGAGTTGACCTGACGTTTTGACATGCTAATATCGTTCGATTGTCTATTTAAACTTTTAAAGAGATTAAAATCGCATTGAAGCAACATTACTTCTGAAACATGACGATTTGAAGCTACATTTGGTTACTAAGTCTTCCAGTGACAAGAACGACGACAGCTTAAACCAGCGGTTTCCCAACTGGATTCAGGACACGGGCCCCAAAAAAACATACAAAAATCATTTGTACACTGCAAATTGGCAGTATAAGCTCAAACAGTATTTGACAAAAAAACATGATCGTTTCAAACCTTCATCACATCACGCCTCTCTATTTTTTGCGTGTGAATATTTGTGAACAGATCCCCTAAATGAAGATCCCGTTGAGATGATTTCATGGTGATTTTTACGGTCTTAATTGTCCGACCACGCTCAGAAAACTTGAGCGGACAATCCAATCACCCGCTGGCCATCTATTGGGGGAAGCCTAAACGGATTACTAAAATATACTAAAACTACAGTAAGACAGTCTTCAAGGTACAGTATATATTGAACTAGTTTAAATGACCAATGAGTGGCTGGAACTCCTCCCAGACTGTAGCTTTTAGGTTCAGTTGAGGAGGTTGTTTTCGAGGCCAGTCCTTTGAAAAGGGGGCTCAGGATTGGTTAAGTCTTTCAGGATGTGGCTTTAAATTCAGTTGGGTGTTTTATTATTATGGTCAGACCTTTAGAGAGGCTTGTATTAAAGTCTCATAGTGTGGTGGTGCTCAGGCAGGCGGTTAGTTGATTGGTTGGTTGGTGTATTGGTTAAGTCTTTCAGGATGTGGCTTTAAATTCAGTTGGGTGTTTTATTATTATTAGTCCTTATGTATCAGAGGCTTGGACCACCCAAACTCAATTAGAGTTTTAGTCGGAATTTGTTGTCTTGAAAGTGTGTGTGTGTGTGTCTGTGTGTGTGTGTGTGTGTGTGTGTGTGTGTGTGTGTGTGTGTGTGTGTGTGTGTGTGTGTGTGTGTGTGTGTGAGTGAACGTGTCCTCAGATGTACCAGAGGGAGATCAGGGTGGCCAGGCAGCAGGCTACTGCTGTTGGTATCATCATCATGAAGCCTGTTTGGCACCGGGGACCAATCATTTGCCTCATTTATCTCCTTCATTAATATGTTCAGCGATGGCCTCAACTCACAAGTGGGAGAAAAATAATAGTTTTGTTTTTTTTAAACGATTTTCCCAAATCCGTATTCCCTCAGTGTTTCCTCCCTGTGATCTGGCTCCAATTATCACATGGTGACGAGGAGAATAAGTCTTGGGTGGATTTGTGTGTGTGTGTGTGTGTGTGTGTGTGTGAGAGAGAGGGGGTGGGGCCTAAACAGGGATAATAATAATTGTTCTCTAGCCAGTTTGAAGTCCTAGCAGCAGCCCTAGTAGTAGTTTGGTAATTATCTTAGCTGGGCTGTGGTTGGCTGTGGACGGATGTGGGTGAATGGGGTGGGCTGTAGTGGGCGACTGGTGGGCTGTGGACGGATGTGGTGGGCTGTGGGTGAATGGTGGACTGTGGGTAACTGGTGGACTGTGGGTAACTGGTGGACTGTGGGTAACTGGTGGACTGTGGGTAACTGGTGGACTGTGGTCGGATGTGGGCGACTGGTGGACTGTGGGTGACTGGTGGACTATGGGTGACTGGTGGACTGTGGTTAACTGGTGGAATGTGGGTGACTGGTGGACTGTGGGTGACTGGTGGACTGTGGGTGACTGGTGGACTGTGGGTGACTGGTGGACTGTGGGCGACTGGTGGACTGTGGGTGACTGGTGGACTGTGGGTGACTGGTTGACTGTGGGTGACTGGTGGACTGTGGGCGACTGGTGGACTATTGGGTGACTGGTGGACTGTGGGTGACTGGTGGACTGTGGGCGACTGGTGGACTGTGGGTGACTGGTGGACTGTGGGTGACTGGTGGACTGTGGGTGACTGGTGGACTGTGGGTGACTGGTGGACTGTGGGTGACTGGTGGACTGTGGGCGACTGGTGGACTGTGGGTGACTGGTGGACTGTGGGTGACTGGTGGACTGTGGGTGACTGGTGGACTGTGGGTGACTGGTGGACTGTGGGCGACTGGTGGACTGTGGGCGACTGGTGGACTGTGGGTGACTGGTGGACTGTGGTCGGATGTGGTGGACTGTGGGTGACTGGTGGACTGTGGGTGACTGGTTGACTGTGGGTGACTGGTGGACTGTGGGCGAGTGGTGGACTGTGGGTGACTGGTTGACTGTGGGTGACTGGTTGACTGTGGGTGACTGGTTGACTGTGGGTGACTGGTTGACTGTGGGTGACTGGTGGACTGTGGGCGACTGGTGGACTGTGGGTAACTGGTTGACTGTGGGTGACTGGTGGACTGTGGGTGACTGGTTGACTGTGGGTGGCTGTTTGCGACTGGTGGACTGTGGGTGACTGGTTGACTGTGGGTGACTGGTTGACTGTGGGTGACTGGTGGACTGTGGGCGACTGGTGGACTGTGGGTAACTGGTTGACTGTGGGTGACTGGTGGACTGTGGGTGACTGGTTGACTGTGGGTGGCTGTTTGCGACTGGTGGACTGTGGGTGACTGGTGGACTGTGGGTGACTGGTGGACTGTGGGCGACTGGTGGACTGTGGGTAACTGGTTGACTGTGGGTGACTGGTGGACTGTGGGTGACTGGTTGACTGTGGGTGGCTGTTTGCGACTGGTGGACTGTGGGTGACTGGTGGACTGTGGGCGAGTGGTGGACTGTGGGTGACTGGTTGACTGTGGGTGACTGGTTGACTGTGGGTGACTGGTGGACTGTGGGCGAGTGGTGGACTGTGGGTGACTGGTTGACTGTGGGTGACTGGTTGACTGTGGGTGACTGGTTGACTGTGGGTGACTGGTTGACTGTGGGTGACTGGTGGACTGTGGGCGACTGGTGGACTGTGGGTAACTGGTTGACTGTGGGTGACTGGTGGACTGTGGGTGACTGGTTGACTGTGGGTGGCTGTTTGCGACTGGTGGACTGTGGGTGACTGGTTGACTGTGGGTGACTGGTTGACTGTGGGTGACTGGTGGACTGTGGGCGACTGGTGGACTGTGGGTAACTGGTTGACTGTGGGTGACTGGTGGACTGTGGGTGACTGGTTGACTGTGGGTGGCTGTTTGCGACTGGTGGACTGTGGGTGACTGGTGGACTGTGGGTGACTGGTGGACTGTGGGTGACTGGTGGACTGTGGGCGACTGGTGGACTGTGGGTAACTGGTTGACTGTGGGTGACTGGTGGACTGTGGGTGACTGGTTGACTGTGGGTGGCTGTTTGCGACTGGTGGACTGTGGGTGACTGGTGGACTGTGGGTGACTGGTGGACTGTGGTCGGATGTGGTGGACTGTGGGTGACTGGTGGACTGTGGGTGACTGGTGGACTGTGGGTGACTGGTGGACTGTGGTCGGATGTGGTGGACTGTGGGTGACTGGTGGACTGTGGGTGGCTGTTTGCGACTGGTGGACTGTGGGTGACTGGTGGACTGTGGGTGACTGGTGGACTGTGGGTGACTGGTGGACTGTGGTCGGATGTGGTGGACTGTGGGTGACTGGTTGACTGTGGGTGGCTGTTTGCGACTGGTGGACTGTGGGTGACTGGTGGACTGTGGGTGACTGGTGGACTGTGGGTGACTGGTGGACTGTGGGTGACTGGTGGACTGTGGGTGACTGGTGGACTGTGGGTGACTGGTGGACTGTGGGTGACTGGTGGACTGTGGGTGACTGGTGGACTGTGGGCGACTGGTGGACTGTGGGTGACTGGTGGACTGTGGGTGACTGGTGGACTGTGGGTGACTGGTGGACTGTGGGCGACTGGTGGACTGTGGGTGACTGGTGGACTGTGGGTGACTGGTGGACTGTGGGCGACTGGTGGACTGTGGGTGACTGGTGGACTGTGGGTGACTGGTGGACTGTGGGTGACTGGTGGACTGTGGGTGACTGGTGGACTGTGGGTGACTGGTGGACTGTGGGTGACTGGTGGACTGTGGGTGACTGGTGGACTGTGGGTGACTGGTGGACTGTGGGTGACTGGTGGACTGTGGGTGACTGGTGGACTGTGGTCGGATGTGGTGGACCAACACTTCTTTGTTATAGTTAGTCAGTCAGAGAAAGGATATTTAAAAGACAGCTGTGAATTGTTAAGTAGGGTTTTATTGTTACGCCTCTCTATGTTAGTTTATTAGGGACGTGTTACCATAGCGATAAACCGTGGCGGTGGGTGGCTAGGTGCTGGGTTGGCTAGATGGATGAAGACTAGGCCCTGCAGGCTGCTGTGGTGATTGAGGGCTCAATAAATGCTGGTTATTTCCAGTGTCTCTGTGTGAAATCAGATGTAATGACGGGACAGATTACAGATGAAAATCCTGCAGGTGTTTCTGGGATATTTAATTATATATTCTCTATAGTCCACTAGTCTATTCTCTATATAGTACACTAGTATATTCTCTATATAGTCCACTAGTCTATTCTCTATCTAGTACACTAGTATATTCTCTATATAGTCCACTAGTCTATTCTCTATCTAGTACACTAGTATATTCTCTATATAGTCCACTAGTCTATTCTCTATATAGTACACTAGTCTATTCTCTATATAGTACACTAGTCTATTCTCTATATAGTACACTAGTCTATTCTCTATATAGTACACTAGTCTATTCTCTATATAGTCTATTCTCTATATAGTCCACTAGTCTAGTCTCTATATTGTCTATTCTCTATATAGTACACTAGTCTATTCTCTATATAGTACACTAGTCTATTCTCTATATAGTCCACTAGTCTATTCTCTATATAGTACACTAGTCTATTCTCTATATAGTACACTAGTCTATTCTCTATATAGTACACTAGTCTATTCTCTATATAGTCTATTCTCTATATAGTACACTAGTCTATTCTCTATATAGTACACTAGTCTATTCTCTATATAGTCTATTCTCTATATAGTCTATTCTCTGTATAGTACACTAGTCTATTCTCTATATAGTACACTAGTCTATTCTCTATATAGTACACTAGTCTATTCTCTATATAGTACACTAGTCTATTCTCTATATAGTACACTAGTCTATTCTCTATATAGTCTATTCTCTATACAGTACACTAGTCTATTCTCTATATAGTACACTAGTCTATTCTCTATATAGTCTATTCTCTATATAGTACACTAGTCTATTCTCTATATAGTACACTAGTCTATTCTCTATATAGTACACTAGTCTATTCTCTATATAGTCTATTCTCTGTATAGTACACTAGTCTATTCTCTATATAGTACACTAGTCTATTCTCTATATAGTACACTAGTCTATTCTCCATATAGTACACTAGTCTATTCTCTATATAGTCTATTCTCTATATAGTACACTAGTCTATTCTCTATATAGTACACTAGTCTATTCTCTATATAGTACACTAGTCTATTCTCTATATAGTCTATTCTCTATATAATACACTAGTCTATTCTCTATATAGAACACTAGTCTATTATCTATATAGTACACTAGTCTATTCTCTATATAGTACACTAGTCTATTCTCTATATAGTACACTAGTCTATTCTCTATATAGTACACTAGTCTATTCTCTATATAGTACACTAGTCTATTCTCTATATAGTCTATTCTCTATATAGTACACTAGTCTATTCTCTATATAGTCTATTCTCTATATAGTCTATTCTCTATATAGTCTATTCCCTATATAGTCTATTCTCTATATAGTCTATTCTCTATATAGTACACAAGTTTATTCTCTATATAGTACAGTAGTCTATTCTCTATATAGTACACTAGTCTATTCTCTATATAGTTTATTCTCTATATAGTCTATTCCCTATATAGTCTATTCTCTATATAGTCTATTCTCTATATAGTCTATTCTCTATATAGTCCACTAGTCTATTCTCTATATAGTCTATTCTCTATATAGTCTATTCTCTATATAGTACACTAGTCTATTCTCTATATAGTCTATTCTCTATATAGTCCACTAGTCTATTCTCTATATAGTCTATTCTCTGTATAGTCCACTAGTCTTTTCTCTATATAGTCGATTCTCTATATAGTCCACTAGTCTATTCTCTATATAGTCCACTAGTCTATTCTCTATATAGTCCACTAGTCTATTCTCTATATAGTACACTAGTCTATTCTCTATATAGTACACTAGTCTATTCTCTATATAGTACACTAGTCTATTCTCTATATAGTCTATTCTCTATATAGTACACTAGTCTATTCTCTATATAGTACACTAGTCTATTCTCTATATAGTACACTAGTCTATTCTCTATATAGTCTATTCTCTATATAGTACACTAGTCTATTCTCTATATAGTCCACTAGTCGATTCTCTATATAGTCCACTAGTCTATTCTCTATATAGTCCACTAGTCTATTCTCTATATAGTACACTAGTCTATTCTCTATATAGTACACTAGTCTATTCTCTATATAGTACACTAGTCTATTCTCTATATAGTACACTAGTCTATTCTCTATATAGTACACTAGTCTATTCTCTATATAGTCTATTCTCTATATAGTCCACTAGTCTATTCTCTATATAGTACACTATTCTATTATCTATATAGTACACTAGTCTATTCTCTATATAGTACACTAGTCTATTCTCTATATAGTACACTAGTCTATTCTCTATATAGTCTATTCTCTATATAATACACTAGTCTATTCTCTATATAGTACACTAGTCTATTCTCTATATAGTACACTAGTCTATTCTCTATATAGTCTATTCTCTATATAGTACACTAGTCTATTCTCTATATAGTCCACTAGTCAATTCTCTATATAGTCCACTAGTCTATTCTCTATATAGTCCACTAGTCTATTCTCTATATAGTACACTAGTCTATTCTCTATATAGTACACTAGTCTATTCTCTATATAGTACACTAGTCTATTCTCTATATAGTACACTAGTCTATTCTCTATATAGTCTATTCTCTATATAGTCCACTAGTCTATTCTCTATATAGTACACTATTCTATTATCTATATAGTACACTAGTCTATTCTCTATATAGTACACTAGTCTATTCTCTATATAGTACACTAGTCTATTCTCTATATAGTACACTAGTCTATTCTCTATATAGTCTATTCTCTATATAGTACACTAGTCTATTCTCTATATAGTCGATTCTCTATATAGTCCACTAGTCTTTTCTCTATATAGTACACTAGTCTATTCTCTATATAGTACACTAGTCTATTCTCTATATAGTACACTAGTCTATTCTCTATATAGTCTATTCTCTATACAGTACACTAGTCTATTCTCTATATAGTACACTAGTCTATTCTCTATATAGTACACTAGTCTATTCTCTATATAGTCTATTCTTTATATAGTACACTAGTCTATTCTCTATATAGTACACTAGTCTATTCTCTATATAGTACACTAGTATATTCTCTATATAGTCTATTCTCTATACAGTACACTAGTCTATTCTCTATATAGTACACTAGTCTATTCTCTATATAGTCTATTCTCTATAGTACACTAGTCTATTCTCTATATAGTACACTAGTCTATTCTCTATATAGTACACTAGTCTATTCTCTATATAGTACACTAGTCTATTCTCTATATAGTACACTAGTCTATTCTCTATATAGTACACTAGTCTATTCTCTATATAGTACACTAGTCTATTCTCTATATAGTACACTAGTCTATTCTCTATATAGTACACTAGTCTATTCTCTATATAGTCTATTCTCTATACAGTACACTAGTCTATTCTCTATATAGTACACTAGTCTATTCTCTATATATTCCACTAGTTTATTCTCTATATAGTACACTAGTCTATTCTCTATATAGTCTATTCTCTATATAGTACACTAGTCTATTCTCTATATAGTCTATTCTCTATATAGTACACTAGTCTATTCTCTATATAGTACACTAGTCTATTCTCTATATAGTCTATTCTCTATATAGTACACTAGTCTATTCTCTATATAGTACACTAGTCTATTCTCTATATAGTCCACTAGTCTATTCTCTATATAGTACACTAGTCTATTATCTATATAGTACACTAGTCTATTCTCTATATAGTCCACTAGTCTATTCTCTATATAGTCCACTAGTCTATTCTCTATATAGTACACTAGTCTATTCTCTATATAGTACACTAGTCTATTCTCTATATAGTACACTAGTCTATTCTCTATATAGTTCACTAGTCTATTCTCTATATAGTACACTCGTCTATTCTCTATATAGTCTGTCTGTCTGTCTGTCTGTCTGTCTGTCTGTCTGTCTGTCTGTCTGTCTGTCTGTCTGTGTCTGTCTGAGTAACAAGCAAACACACACACACACCCATACTCACACACACACAACCATACACACCCATACTCACACTCACACATACATTTTTCATTTATTCGTAACTTTTCTTAGTCTTTTATTAGTCTTTTCTTAGTCTTTTCTTAGTCCTATGCGTTTCATTGTTTGTTTGAAACTAAATGGTGTGGTTCTGTCCTTAGCCGTCCCAAAACATCTTTGTCAGCTCTTAGACCTGTACTGTTGTATTCTGACTCGGCTGGTACCGAGACATAGAGGCACCCTGAACAATATTCACCCTACAGAGCTGGACTAATGACCTGTACTGTTGTATTCTGACTCAGCTGGTACCGAGACACAGAGGCACCCTGAACAATATTCACCCTACAGAGCTGGTCTAATGACCTGTACTGTTGTATTCTGACTCAGCTGGTACCGAGACACAGAGGCACCCTGAACAATATTCACCCTACAGAGCTGGTCTAATGACCTGTACATAGTTAGCATTGGATGGTGGTGGTTATATCAGCTGGACTAATGACCTGTACATAGTTACTATTGGATGGTGGTGGTTATATCAGCTGGACTAATGACCTGTACATAGTAACTATTGGATGGTGGTGGTTATATCAGAGGAGCCTGGTTGGTCGCTGTCCTTATGGAGCTGCTGTTGAATTTCTCCTTGAACGAGGCGAGCTGTGCCACTTTGTCAGGAGGGGAAGAGGGGGAGGGAGAGAGGGAATGGGAAAGAGAGCGAGAGAAAGGGGAGAGAGCAAGGGACAGAGAGAGAATGGGAGGGTTATTGATGCACAGTGTGAGTACTAGTGGTTGGGAGGTATTGATCTCTGACAGAGTAGAGTATGAGGAGATATCAGTGTCAGACGGAGGTGGGCTGGGGAGAGGGAGAGGAGCTGTGGAGAGGGAGAGGAGCTGTGGAGAGGGAGAGGAGCTGTGGAGAGAGAGATGAGCTGTGGAGAGGGAGAGGAGCTGGGGAGAGGGAGAGGAGCTGGGGAGAGGGAGAGGAGCTGTGGAGAGAGAGAGGAGCCGTGGAGAAGGAGAGGAGCCGTGGAGAGGGAGAGGAGCCGTGGAGAGGGAGAGGAGCTGTGGCGAGAGAGAGGAGCTGGGGAGAGGGAGAGGAACTGGGGAGAGGGAGAGGAGCCGGGGAGAAGCAGTAACACATCTCCGGTATACAGACAAAGTATCCTGGCCTCAGTAGAGGACCGACAGGAAGCAGTAACACACCTATACAGACAGGAAGTAGTAACACACCTATACAGACAGGAAGTAGTAACACACCTATACAGACAGGAAGTAGTAACACACCTATACAGACAGGAAGCAGTAACACACCTATACAGACAGGAAGCAGTAACACACCTATACAGACAGGAAGCAGTAACACACCTATACAGACAGGAAGCAGTAACACACCTATACAGACAGGGACGTGTTGTGTTCGGCTCAAGGGCCGTCCCACAGTATTGAAGGATCTTTTGTCTTGCGCAGACTCAGACACGGAGGTTAAAACCTTGACAGACTCAGACACGGAGGTTCAAACCTTGACAGACTCAGACACGGAGGTTCAAACCTTGACAGACTCAGACACGGAGGTTCAAACCTTGACAGACTCAGACACGGAGGTTCAAACCTTGACAGACTCAGACACGGAGGTTCAAACCTTGACAGACTCAGACACGGAGGTTCAAACATTGACAGACTCAGACACGGAGGTTCAAACCTTGACAGACTCAGACACGGAGGTTAAAACCTTGACAGACTCAGACACGGAGGTTCAAACATTGACAGACTCAGACACGGAGGTTCAAACCTTGACAGACTCAGACACGGAGGTTCAAACCTTGACAGACTCAGACACGGAGGTTCAAACCTTGACAGACTCAGACACGGAGGTTCAAACCTTGACAGACTCAGACACGGAGGTTCAAACATTGACAGACTCAGACACGGAGGTTCAAACCTTGACAGACTCAGACACGGAGGTTAAAACCTTGACAGACTCAGACACGGAGGTTCAAACATTGACAGACTCAGACACGGAGGTTCAAACCTTGACAGACTCAGACACGGAGGTTCAAACCTTGACAGACTCAGACACGGAGGTTCAAACCTTGACAGACTCAGACACGGAGGTTCAAACCTTGACAGACTCAGACACGGAGGTTCAAACATTGACAGACTCAGACACGGAGGTTCAAACCTTGACAGACTCAGACACGGAGGTTAAAACCTTGACAGACTCAGATACGGAGGTTCAAACATTGACAGACTCAGACACGGAGGTTAAAACCTTGACAGTCCCTGGTTATGTTCCGTGTACAATGACGATCGCCACGTTTATTCATGTGAATACCGCCAGTGAGGGTATTGAGTTTTGAGAGACGCTTGCAGCCTCTGACTAACACATATAATTCTTGCTGATTCTGAAATGGATTTGTGTTATAGGGCAAGAGCCTTTTTTTCTCCTTTTATAATCATTTCCTGGAGAAATCAAAGGGTTTTCTGCCACTCAAGCCCTGTGTGTGTGTGTGTGTGTGTGTGTGTGTGTGTGTGTGTGTGTGTGTGTGTGTGTGTGTGTGTGTGTGTGTGTGTGTGTCTGTCTGTGTCTGTCTGTCTGTCTCTGTGTGTGTGTGTGCGTGTGTGTGTGTCTGTGTGTGTGTGTGTCCTCTGTGTGTGTGTGTGTGTGTGTGTGTGTGTGTGTGTTAACCATAGGAGGTACCAGCCCTCCTTCAGTTCTTTTCACCATGGCTCCATAATGGCTTGTTGATTGATTCCATTCACAGGTTTAAGGGAGAAGGAGAGCGAGCAGCACTAAGCAGTCAGACTGAGTTAACAATCGTCCTCCTCTTTTTTGGGGGGCCTTTATTCATGTGTATTCAGATTGACACCTGAATGCTCTCGCTCGCTCCAGAACCACAAAGAAGACCATAACGTCCACACAGCACAGCTCTCTCCCTTCTTACTCAACGTTCCTCTGACCATTAAAACGGGTTCTAATCTGGCAACAAAATATATATATTTAAATGTAAAGCAGAACCTTGTGGACTTTGTGTTTACTATATACAAATAAAATCCTCATCAGAATGATGCAATATGGGTATACTAAATCCTCATCAGAATGATGCAATATGGGTATACTTAAATCCTCATCAGAATGATGTAATACCAGTATACTAAATCCTCATCAGAATGATGTCATACCGGAATACTAAATCCTCATCAGAATGATTCCATACTGGTATACTAAATCCTCATCAGAATGATGTAATACAGGAATACTAAATCCTCATCAGAATGATGTAATACCGGTATACTAAATCCTCATCAGAATGTATACTAAATCCTCATCAGAATGATTCCATACTGGTATACTAAATCCTCATCAGAATGATGTAATACCGGAATACTAAATCCTCATCAGAATGATGTAATACCGGTATACTAAATCCTCATCAGAATGATGTAATACCAGTATACTAAATCCTCATCTGAATGATGTCATACCGGTATACTAAATCCTCATCTGAATGATGTCATACCGGTATACTAAATCCTCATCAGAATGATGTCATACCGGAATACTAAATCCTCATCAGAATGATTCCATACCGGTATACTAAATCCTCATCAGAATGATGTAATACCGGTAAACTAAATCCTGGTAAACATTTAAGAAAGCGACCGTAGTTCCTAGAAGGCTGAATATCTACCATCACTGTGACTGGCTGCATGGATTTTCTGTCATCATAGCTGAACAACCTAATTGAATTACGATACAGTTTCCACATGCAATTGATTCAAACTGGGGGCTGTAGTAATGAGACGAAGGCTTGTTTCCCAAATGGCACCCTATTCCCTATATAGTGCACTACTGTTGACACGAGGTAAGTAAGGCAGTACATAGGGAATAGGGTGCCATTTGGGATTCATCCTATGTGACTTTTATATAATTGATTCCAGTTGTAATCCTCTGTAGGTTTGTAGAAACATGTCGTCAGGTTAGCAGGTAACAATCCACACTACATGCAGTATGTGGACACCTGCTCGTCCAACATCTCATTCCAAAATCATGGCCATTAATATGGAGTTGATCCCCCCCCCCCCCCCCCCCCCTTCGCTGCTATAACAACCTCCACTCTTCTGGGAAGGCTTTCCACTAGATGTTGGAACATTGCTGCGGGGACTTGCTTCCATTCAGCCACAAGAGCATTAGTGATGTTGGGCAATTAGGCCTGGCTCGCAGTCTGCGTTCGAATTCACCCCAAAGGAGTTTGATGGGGTTGAGGTCAGGGCTCTGTGCAGGCTAGTCAAGTTCTTCCACACTGATCTCGACAAACCATTTCTCTATGGACCTCACTTTGTTCACGTGGACATTGTCATGCTGAAACAGGACAATGCCCTGCTCTTGTGGCTGAATGGAAGCAAGTCATATTGTGTAAACGTTGTGTAAACATTACGTACCGTGTAAACGTTGTGTGAACATTACATCCCCCGTAAACGTTGTGTGAACATTACGTCCCCCGTAAACGTTGTGTGAACATTACATCCCCCGTAAACATTGTGTGAACATTACATACCGTGTAAACGTTGTGTGAACATTACATACCGTGTAAACGTTGTGTGAACATTACATACCGTGTAAACGTTGTGTGAACATTACATACCGTGTTCTGTTGAAGCAGGGTTTATAGAGCCACTGTTCTGTTGAAGCAGGGTTTATAGAGCCACTGTTCTGTTGAAGCAGGGTTTATAGAGCCACTGTTCTGTTGAAGCAGGGTTTATAGAGCCACTGTTCTGTTGAAGCAGGGTTTATAGAGCCACTGTTCTGTTGAAGCAGGGTTTATAGAGCCACTGTGTCCTGTTAAAGCAGGGTTTATAGAGCCACTGTGTCCTGTTAAAGCAGGGTTTATAGAGCCACTGTGTCCTGTTGAAGCAGGGTTTATAGAGCCACTGTGTCCTGATAAAGCAGGGTTTATAGAGCCACTGTGTCCTGATAAAGCAGGGTTTATAGAGCCACTGTGTCCTGATAAAGCAGGGTTTATAGAGCCACTGTGTCCTGTTGAAGCAGGGTTTATAGAGCCACTGTGTCCTGTTGAAGCAGGGTTTATAGAGCCACTGTGTCCTGTTGAAGCAGGGTTTATAGAGCCACTGTTCTGATAAAGCAGGGTTTATAGAGC
>NC_092148.1:3500618-3503118 GCF_045791955.1 Oncorhynchus clarkii lewisi
GGTAGAGAGACAGGCAGGTAGAGAGACAGGCAGGTAGAGAGACAGGCAGGTAGAGAGACAGGCAGGTAGACAGACAGGCAGGTAGAGAGACAGGCAGGTAGAGAGACAGGCAGGTAGAGAGACAGGCAGGTAGAGAGACAGGCAGGTAGTGAGACAGGCAGGTAGAGAGACAGGCAGGTAGAGAGACAGGCAGGTAGAGAGACAGGCAGGTAGAGAGACAGGCAGGTAGTGAGACAGGCAGGTAGAGAGACAGGCAGGTAGAGAGACAGGCAGGTAGAGAGGCAGGCAGGTAGAGAGACAGGCAGGTAGAGAGACAGGCAGGTAGAGAGACAGGCAGGTAGAGAGACAGGCAGAGAGACAGGCAGGTAGAGAGACAGGCAGGTAGAGAGACAGGCAGGTAGAGAGACAGGCAGGTAGAGAGAAAGGCAGGTAGAGAGACAGGCAGGTAGAGAGACAGGCAGAGAGACAGGCAGGTAGAGAGACAGGCAGGCAGAGAGACAGGCAGGTAGAGAGACAGGCAGGCAGATAGGCAGACAGAGAGACAGGCAGGTAGAGAGACAGGCAGGCAGAGAGGCAGGCAGGTAGAGAGACAGGCAGGCAGATAGGCAGACAGAGAGACAGGCAGGTAGAGAGGCAGGCAGGCAGAGAAGCAGGCAGAGAGGCAGGCAAAGAGACAGGCAGGTAGAGAGAAAGGCAGGCAGAGACAGGCAGGTAGAGAGAGGCTGACTGACAGGCAAGCTGGCTGACTGACAAGCTTGTACACACACACACACACACACACACACACACACACACACACACACACACACACACACACACACACACAATCTCTCCTCTTGTATACACACACACACACACACAATCTCTCTCTTCTCTTGAATACATGTACACACACACACACACACACACACAATCTCTCTCTTCTCTGTATACACACACACACACACACACACAATCTCTCCTCTTGTATACACACACACACACACACAAACACAATATCTCTCTTCTCTTGTATACATGTACACACACACACACACAATCTCTCTCTTCTCTTGTATACATGTACACACACACACACACACACAATCTCTCTCTTCTCTGTATACACACACACACACACACACACACACACACACACACACACACACACACACACACACACACACACACACACACACACACACACACACACACACACACACACACACACACACACACACATACATACATACATACATACATACATACATACATACATACATACATACATACACACACACACACACACACACACACACACACACACACACACACAATCTCTCTCTTCTCTTGTATACTCATACACACACACACACACACACACACACACACACACACACACACACACACACATACATACATACATACATACATACATACACACACACACACACACACACACACACACACACAATCTCTCTCTTCTCTTGTATACACACACACACACACACACACACACACACACACACATACATACATACATACACACACACACACAATCTCTCTATCTCTCTCTTCTCTTGTATACTCATACACACACACACACACACACACACACAATCTCTCCTCTTGTATACACACACACACACACACACACAATCTCTCCTCTTGTATACTCATACACACACACACACACACAGTCTCTCTCTTCTCTAGTCCTGATGTATCCCAGGCGACATGGATAGTGACAGTACAACAGTGTAAATTAAAGTATTTCCAGGATATACATTACTAATGTCGGTGTAGCCTGTTACCATCAGTCACGTTGTCGCTGGCCCGAGAGGAGGGACGGGGTTATTCGAGGTTCAGCAAGGAATTAGGCCTTAGACATGCATCCTTAATGGTGCCCTAGACACTATGGGCCCTGGTCAAAAGTAGTGCACTATTTAGAGAATAGGGTCCCATTTGGGACGCCAGCGTAGACTTCCAGGCTCTGAAAAGATGCAGCGTGTCTCGGTCGTTCTGAGTAGTGTCTGAACCCTGGTTTATGTCTATAGGCTGTAGTTTTACACACACAGACACACATTCACACACAGGAGAATGAACGTCCGTCTGGTTCATTGGAGCCCTGAAGCGCCTACAAATAACATTTACATGTCAGGATATAATATATCATATGAGATGGACATGTCAGGATATAATATATCATATGAGATGGACATGTCAGGATATAATATATCATATGAGATGACATGTCAGGATATAATATATCATATGAGATGGACATGTCAGGATATAATATATCATATGAGATGGACATGTCAGGATATAATATATCATATGAGATGGACATGTCAGGATATAATATATCATATGAGATGGACATGTCAGGATATAATATATCATATGAGATGGACATGTCAGGATATAATATATCATATGAGATGGACATGTCAGGATATAATATATCATATGAGATGGACATGTCAGGATATAATATATCATATGAGATGGACATGTC